>NC_064817.1:348567-359815 GCF_023721935.1 Panthera uncia
CTATCCTCTATCCATCATCTATCTATGTATCTATCTATCTATCTATCTATCCATCCATATCTATGTATCCATCCATCCATCCATCCATCCATCATATGTATCTATCTATCCATCCATCCACCCATCCATCATGTATCTATATGTACCTATCTATCAGCTATCTATCTTCTATCTATGTATCCATCCATCCATCCATCCGTCATATCTGTCTATCCATCGTTCCACGTGTCCATCTATGTTTATCCACCCATCCATCCATGCATCCATCCATCTATCATCTCTTGATGTCTATCTATCTATGATGTGTCTATCTATCTAACCATCCATCCATCCATCTATGCATGTGTCCATCTATATCTAATCAGGTCACCATGCCGGGGTCATGGGATCGAGCCCCACGTTGGCCTCCTTGCTAAGCATGGAGGCTGCTCAAGATTCTCTGTCTCCCTCTATGTTGCTTGTGCTCTCACTCTGTCTAAAATAAATTAAAAATACAAAACTCTTTTTAAAAAGGAAAGGACATGTACACAGAAGGCAAGAGCAGTTAATTTCTAGCATAGGAGAGAGGACTTGAGGTGGAGTTCTGCTCTGTCCATGAAACGTAGCTGTTCAGGTTGCCAGCGTGGGGCCCCTGGTCCCTGCAACAGAGTTCACTAGAGATCCTGAACTTTCTCAACTCCCCTAGAAACAAAGCACATTACAGGGAATCTGGAACGTATTACAGAAAAAACACAGAAGGCTGTCTCTTCCAGAACGTGGTGAAAGTTGATTGGAGGGGATGGTTGTTACAGGAACAGGGCAAATTGAAAGTCTTCATCAACACTCAGAAGGTTGCCAATCCTCCTGGTTCATCAGAAAACCCGCAACAGTTCCCTATTGTCCCTTAGCGGCTTCGGCCACTCTGCTCACCACAGACTGCGACCTTCACACTGACTTTCTGGTGAATTTAAAAATAGGACAAGGCCCGGGGCCAATTCCTGCCTCCAGAACACCTGTTGCTTATAGCTAGAGCCTCTTCTGACTCAATTATGACATCAGTCCAGGGGCAGAAAAACCAGGACGCTTGTGTGGACACAACAGGAGAGACCAATGCTAAGAATCTCTTTGTAAATCGAGAGTGGGATTCCCAAAGTATGCTTTTTGGAGACTCACTTAAAACATTCCCAGTGAGGGATCTCCTGATTGCTGCGGCCTGCCTCTTCTCTCTCTTATGCAGACCCCCCAATACCGCATACATTTCCTCCTGTCGTAACCTGACGTGCCACTGACTCACAAAGCCCCGCCAGGATCTCGGACTCCTGCCGTGTCTGTAGATGGGGATGTGTGTTCACCTCCGGCTTCCCTGAAGACATGGCCCTGGCAAGGTCACCTCTGGCTTCAGGGCAATCTTCCCTTCTCCAAATGAGGGGGGAGAATCGTTCCTAAAATGTCTGCAATCACAGCACGGTTTTCCTCTTGCAATGCTTGGTTTTTAATTTGCAAGCAGAGAGAAGGAGCCAAGGGGCCTCCCGCATGCCTTTGGGGTGGATAAGCTTGTAGCAGGTGTCAGACGAGGATTTGCAAGATGGTCTGCTGGTGTTTGGGATGCGGGGAAAGGTCATATGGCCAAAGGTCTGCAAAAACGTTGGCTACAAAACGGGGATCGAGTTGGAAAGGTTCGGAGCCAAAGCCCACGTGTCCTACCGTTGTGCAGATTCTTGCACAAACTTGTCCAGAGTTCACGGAAGGAACCCTCAGCCCGTCAGAAGGTTTGGATTCAGGGGATCCCTTAATTGTCCCATATCCGTGAAGACATAACCT
This sequence comes from Panthera uncia, assembly GCF_023721935.1. Classification (NCBI taxonomy): domain Eukaryota; kingdom Metazoa; phylum Chordata; class Mammalia; order Carnivora; family Felidae; genus Panthera; species Panthera uncia. The sequence goes on from NC_064817.1 coordinate 350,368, forward strand.
TTGATTGTCTGTGACTCACCAGCATCTCAGGTTATAAGCTGTGTGGATTGCATTGGCTGACTTTGAAATGTCAGTTCAACCTTGAATTCCTGGGAGTGAGCCCTCTTGGCCACAGTGTGTTATTCTTTTAATATACATACCTTTGGATTCAGTTTGCTAACAGTCTGTTAAGAACTTCTGTGTCTTGGGGCACTTGGGGGGCTCCGTCGGTTAAGCGTCTGACTCTTGATTCTGGCTCAGGTCATAGTCTCATAGTTCGTGAGTTCGAGCCCCACGTGGGGCTCTACGCTGACAGCACGGACCCTGCTTGTGATTCCATCTCTGTCTCTGCCCCTCCTCTGCTCGCACTCTGTCTTTCTCAAAAATACATCATAAATAAATATGTCAAGAAACTTAAAAAAAAAAAAAAGAAAAAAAAGAATTTCTGTGTCTGTGTTCCTGGGAGATATTGGTGTATAATTTTCCTTCCTTGTCATATTTTTTTGTCTGGCTTTGTCATCAGAGGAATACAAGACTTGTAGAATGAGTTACGAACTGACCGTCCCCTCTCCCTTTCAGTGCTGAAAGGATTTGTAAAGGAGTCATCATTTCTCCTCCCTGGTAGAATTCACTGGGCAATCTGAGTCCAGACATCTCTTTCTTTGAGGTCAGGCTGTTCATTACAACTGCAATTTCATATTAGATATATAAGACTACTGGTGTCTTCTATTTTTTCTCGTGTTAGCTTTAGCAATGTTTAGCAATATTCCCTCATTGTCCTTTTTTCTTTACTGTTTATTTAGAGAGAGAGAGAGCATGCTTGCGTATGTGAGTGTGGGGGAGGGGTGGACAGAGATGGGGGGAGAGAGAGAGAGACAATACCAAGAAAGCTCTGTGCTGTTGGCATGGAGCCAGACTTGGGGCTCGAGACACCATGACATGACACGAAATCAAGAACAGACGCTTAACCGACTGAGCCACCCAGGCGCCCCTCCCTTGTTATCCTTCTAACGTAGACTTGAAATTTCTTCCTTTGTAAAATATTTGGTTGCACAACCTTCCTCTCTTGGTCCCCTACCAACAACCCAAAAACCGGCCTTTCTTAGTTTCTTCACTTTGAGGCATCTTGACCCTCTACCCAACCTACTGCTAGAGGGGCTCAGGGTCAGTTGATGGGTGTCTCCCTGTGTCCAAGCCCATCTACGCTCTGGGGTCTCACCCAGTCCAATGGCTTCTCCCAGTGATTCCCAAATGAACGGAATATCTCTACCTCACACAGGAAACAGCGGACCTCGGAAAGTTGCTTCCGTGCCCTCCACCATTTTGGAAAATGGCTCACCGCTTCTGGTTGGGTGCCATGTGCTTGTCCTGGCCAGAGCCCACCACGTGGCTCTTCCCTTTATGCCTCACTTTCGATACACGACCAAGTCCTGTTCGTTCTAGTTCCAAAGCACGTTGCAAACCTGCCTGATTCCTACCACCTCCCCCGCTCCCCACTGGTTGGTGCCGTTGTCAACCCTCACCTGATGTCACCAGCTTCTTCCTGTCTCCACCCTTGATCCCCTTCTGTCTACTGTCCATGCATCAGCCAGGGTTGGGGGGGGAGCTATGGAAACACACACCAGCCCTCCCCCCACAAATCTTCAATGGCCGCGCCCTGCGCTCATGCAAGCCCAAAGCCCTCACCCTTCTAAGACCCTGTGCAGCTCGTGCTTGTCCTCCAGGACTGTCTGCTGTGTCCATTCTGGGATTTGTTGGCGGAACTGACCAATATCAGCCTCCTGTCTCTGTCCTGGTTTCCGTGCTTAGAATGTCCTTCTACGGCTTTTGGCTTCTGAAAATATCACCTCCCTTGACCCTGTTCGTTAAAGAGCTCCCCCAACCCGGAGACTCTCTAACTCCTAGACTTTCGATGTACTTCTTTCCACGTGAAATGATACCCGATTTTAAAATTCGTGTCTCTGTTTATTGTCTTGTGTGTCCCCATCAGTGGTGAGCCCTGTGAGAATAGGGAGTGAAGTCCAGGCACAACGTGGGTCTGCTGGTCAGGGCCTTTCAAAGCCAAACTCAAGGAGTCGACCTTGGTGGGCTCTTATCAGGGGCTCTGAAGAAAGCTCTCCTTTCAAAGCCCCTTGAGGCTTTTGAGCCAAAGGCAGGTTTTGGGGATTGTAGGACTGACCTCTCTTCCTCGCACGGCTGGTTTCTGCTCTTGAAATTCACCTACCTACGTGCCTTGGTACCCTTTCCAGGAGGTCCCCTCCAGCAACGGCAGGTGCGATCTGTCTCACACGTGGAATTTCTCTCTGACTCCAGCCAGAGAAAGTGGTCTTTTTTTTTTTTTAATTTTTTTAAAGTTTATTTATTTGGAGAGACAGAGAGAGCGGAGGAGGGGCAGAGAGACAGGGAGAGAGAGAGAATCCTGGGCAAGCTCCATGCTGTCAGCACAGAGCCCAATGCGGGGCACGAACTGACGAACCGTGAGATCAGGACCTGAGCCGAAACCAAGAGTGGGACGCTTCATCGACTGAGCCACCCAGGCGCCCCAAAAGTCTTCTGCTTTTCAAGGGCCCATGTGATTAGATTGGACCCACCCACCCGGATAATCTGGGATCTGTGTCCTTCTGAAGGACTCTCATTTCATCACATCTGCAAAGTGCCTTTTCCACGTAAGGAAACATAATTCCGGTGGCCAGGGAGGAGGCTGTGGACGTCTCTGGGGGGAAGGGGGCACCCCTCCAGCCACCACAGTGTTCAGTAAGTACTTGGTGGCAAGACGACGAATCCATACTCGGGATCTTTTCTCCCAAGGCTTGTTCAAGGGGGCAGCTCAGAAGTCAGCGTGCGGGGAGCGGGCCTCGGGAAGGACTGATGTCTCCCTGACTCTGGGGGAGGTGACGGTGGTAACCACAGCCCAGCCGGAAGCAAAGAGGTCTCATACCTCTCATACCTGCAACTGGAACACAGTTGCAGAATGAGAGGTGGAGTATTGCCAACGTAACGAATTCTCCCTGGAGACCCCTCCGTCACCCGTGGCCCGCTGCTGAGGGGCGAACCCGGGGCTGACGTGGGGACCCTGGAGTTCCTCCTCGTGGAGGAGACAGTCCTGTCCTCTGAGTCCTGGTCTATCTGCCACCAGCCGTACTTATGGCCTTGGGGGACGCCCCAGCCAAGCCCCCCTCCTGACCTGTATGGAAAAGCCTCTCCAATGTGGGGTGGACAGAGTCCAGAACGACACCAACAGGAGGGACCCCTGGTGACCCCAACCATGGAGGCTGTGCCCTGAAGCCACTGAAACCCTGGGGGAGGGGGTCTACACAGGGGCCCAAAGCCCTTTTCCCTGCCCTCCTCCCTGCCCCACCTGTGAGTGCACTAGTCCTCACATAAACGCAGATCTCCTGGGGGTCCACCGACCTTCCAGACTTGGAGGGGGAGGCTGCCGTTTGTAGGCCCAGATGCAGCCTGTGCCCAAAAATCTGAAACCTGCTTCCTGCCGCCCTCAGAACCAAGGCCAGAGGTGGACCGGCCAGCGGGGGGGGGGGGGCACTAGCCAGCCGCCCGGGGCGGCGACTGTCAGCTCGCAAGCTTGTCCACTGCGGGGTCCGGAAACGGCACAGAGCTGGGCGAGGGGAGGAAGGAATGAAAGGAGTCCTGCGCCCACCAAGAGGAGGCCCAGTCCCGCGCCCACGCCCCGCGTCTTCAGGGCCGGGATGAGCCTGCCTCTGCCGGTTATGGACCGCTGTCCCCTCCCTGCCGCACACCCAGCCGGTGGGACAGCAGGAGCGCGCGCAGGCCTGCTGCGCGCAAAGGGCGAGCTGGCTTCTACCCCCGAGGCCCCGGCCTGCGCGCCCTCCCCTCTCGGCACCCGCACCCCCTTGCCCCCCCTCGGCTCCCCTCCCCCATCCCCCGCTGCGCCGGTGCACACCCCGCGCCCCTCCGCCCCCAACCCGCGCCTTTGGAGAGGCCAGTGGCCAGCGCGCCCTGCCCCCAGCCCTGCGCGCCCCTCCCCCGCGCGCGGCCGGCGGGCGGGGGGCGGTGCTGAGCGCCGAGGTGGGCTCCTGGCGGGTGTCCAGCCGGGTCTAGCCCCAAGCTTCGCCTCAGGCCTGGAGGCTGAGCCGCGGGAGGAAAGGCCATCGGGCGGGAGCGGGCCGCGTCCCTCCCCCTTCGCCCCGGGGCCCCTCCCCCGCGCTCAGGCCCGGCCCGGCGCCTCCGCTCCCCAATTATCCTAGCGGTACCCGGACCCCCGCGCCCCTACAGCCCTGCGCCTCGCTTCCTGCCTTCGCCCCCTCCGGCCTGGAGACAGCCGCTCCTGTGCCCTCCGCTGCCCCTGCAGTGGCCAGCGAGCCCCCCAGTTCCAGCAGGGCAAGGGGGACACCCCTGGGCCCCTAGAGACAACCCTGGGCAGCCAGCCTGATGCCTGGGTAGTCGGGGCGGGGCTCATAGGCCCAGGAAGGAGGCAGCACGGGGCTCCTCCCCAGCGCGGCCCTCCTGCGTGGTAAGCACACTCATGGGGGGAGGAAGGGCGACCCTTGGGTGGTGCACCCCCTCCAGAGGCCAAGGAATGCCAGGCCAGCGGTCTGACAGTGAGCTGGGGGTGGGCGGACCTCCTTAGGATTCAATCCTGGTGTGCCCAGGGAGGGAGGGAGGGTGCTGAGAGGAGCCAGGCGTGCAGGGGTTTCCAGGATGGGAAGCGAGGCCCCAAGCAGTCTTGGGGGGTCCCTGGCGCCCCGACGCTCATGCACCCAGACAGCGGTCTTTCCGGAATGTGAAGTTGGCATTTGAACTTGGGCCTGCTTTCGGGGAGGTGGGGGGGCGTTGCTCAGTCACAGGGCAGGCTCGAGTGGTGGAGAATCCCAGGGCCTTTGTATCCGTCGCAGATTGGCCAATTAATTAGTGTGGTTCCCTTCTAGACCTGCAGGGTCCTGTCCTGGACCGTTTTTCTCCAGACGTGGCATCGGGAAGCCGGTGGCCAGTGGGGACCAGCCCCCCCGAGTGGGGACTGAGTGCGGGTCCCACACCAGTGGGTAAAGCTGGCCTCCCTCGGAAGCTGGGGACACGGGCGGTTTGTGGAACCCCTTGCACACTCCCGGCAGGTGGACGTGGTCCCGGAGCCGTGGCCTTGTGTGCTGACGGTGACCACAGAGATAGATTTGTCACGTCCCCCCACGTCCGGGGACGCTGCCCGGGGGCCTGAGCTGGAATGCAGGCGCCCTGTGCACTCTGGGGGTGCCCCCGGGCCACCTGGGGCCCACCGTCCCCCCCCCCCCAAGGCCACGCGGGTTTGTGTAACTTTCTGCCGAAGGTCCCGGCCCAGGGGCCGCTCTCGACCCACAAGAACGTCTCTCTCCAGGGCTGTGGGCAGGACACGTATCTCCTTCTTTCATCTGCAGATTGAAACTGCACGGAAAAGGCAGAAGACGTTCAGCCCAGTTTGGTGGGAGCTGAGTTCAAAGCCCTCGGTGGCCAGTCGGGTGGGGTGGGGGACGCCGGGACGAGGAGGACAGGACTGGCTCTTCGCGCGTCCCCTTGCCGAGGCTCTGAGCCACAAAGGAGAGCGAAAATCAAAATACACGCCTTAGCCGGTGCTTAATGTATTCAACGAAGAAAGCCTGGCCCCATTGTTTGTGCGGCCCAGGCTTCCAGAAAACGGCCCTGTTCAGAGGTCCGTCGCGGTGGTGAGAGACTGCTTTGCTCCCCGCAAAAATAATGTTTTTCTTCAATAAAACAGAGACCAAGGGTCCTGCGATTAAATCTGAAAGCAAAGAGTTTTAATGCCCACCATATGTTACAAAGTACACGGCGAGGACATTAAAAAAAAAAAAAAAAAGGAAAAGCAGGAAAGAAAGGAAAAGAAAAAGAAAATCCCATCAGAAGCAAACAGCATTTCCTGAGGGCTATCTTGGAACTCCCTCCCCTACAACGTGAATTCTGGGCTTTTGTAGCCAAAGTCAGACAAACTAGGAAAACAACAGCAACAACCCAGGAGCAGAGCGGAAAGGACGCGTTCTGGGTGGACCCTGCAAAACTCTCTCTGGGGAGGAGAGAGCGAATCCGGCCCGTGGGGTAGCATACGTGTGGCCGGGATCATTCAGTTACATTCAGGAGCTGCATTAACGGGGCCACCGTGATGAAAATCTGCTAGCCCCGCGTCTGAAACCCGGACGTGTGTGTAAATCAATAACCAGCGTAGGAGGGCGTGTGCAAATGCAGGTTTCTAAATGTGCAAGGTGGGGGGGGGGGGAGGGGTTGGGGGGGGAGAGGAGCCCCTCTAGGAAATGTGTGAGGACGTCCGTGAAATGCTGCACTCGTGATCGATACGTATACATATTTCATGGGTGGGGAGGGGTCCCTGTGTTTTCTGGGCTGTAACACGTGAAAAATCCGAGCCGCGTCTTTTAATTAAGTAAACGAAATACCAAATATTTGAATATTCATGGCCCCCTTTTCCCCTGGCGTGGTGACGGTGAGAGAGAAGGAGAGAGCCCTTAACAGCAGCTTCTGTTTGTTACGATTTACCTACGTCGCACGCAGAAAAGATCACTTTGTCAGATCAAAAACTGCGGAGTCCCTGTCCCGGCCCCTCCCCCCCACCCGCTCCCGCTCCCTGGGTCAGTCCGCACCTGGCGCGGCCCAGAGGGGGCCCGGTTGGCACGCGGCCGGCCGGGCGCCAGGGTGAGCTGTGCCTTCACGGCCCCTCTTCCTGGGTTTCTGGGGGGGACGCGGGCTGGGCTGCAGGGCCTGGACAGAAAGCGTGACCCCTGTGCCTTGCCCGCCGGGGTCCCCAGGGGGTACAGAGGCTCACAAGCTTCAGCACCTCCAGACGGGGCAGGCCTGGCCTCCAGCAATGGGCCGCCCCCCCCCGGGGTTGGGGGTCTGCAACAATTCAGGAAGGCCCGATGCTGTGTGAGTGGACCCCGATTCTGGGAGCAGCGTGCCGGGAGAGGGGAGCCCTGAGCCTCGGTGGGCGCGGGTCTCCTGGGGCCACCCTGGCCAGGGTCTCTCTGTTCTCCCGCCAGGACAGGAGGCTGGTGCGGGCAGGACAGCACACGGCGCATTTGGGCCACGAGGCCCCACGGTGCCTCCAAGATGCGGGGTCGTGTCGGTGACCCCCCAACCTTGTCCTTGTCCCCACTTGGCCAGGACCCTTCCTTCGTCCGGAGCACAAGGTCTCCTGGCATTTTTACTTCCTTTTCACCGCATTTTGTTTCCGTGTGCTGCAAAGGGCAGGAAACAGCACGGATAGGAGCCCCTGGCGCTCACGACCCCGGGGCAGCCCGCATCCGTCCCGGATTCTGGGAGCGGGGTGCGGGGGCCTGGAGTGCCGCCCACGATTTGGTCGACTGCACCTCGGAACTTGTCTTTCCATCCAGAAAGCAGGTTTCCCCACCCCCCACCCCCCGCAGCCAACAAATTCTGTTGTGTTTTTTTGCCGGTGTCTTTTAGGAAGGGATGTGCTTTCGTTTCTATCCGAAAACTTCCCTGAAACCCGTTCCTCCCTTACGAGTTGGGGGAGAGAAGAACACCCACCGGAGACAGAGAAGCACCCACGTTCTCATGAGACACGTTGTGAGATTTTAAACCTCTGTTCTCTCTTCTTCCTGGTTCGTCTTTCTGGGGGGGGGGGGGGGGGCCCGGGGGCTCACACAGGCGCCCCTTGTGCCGAGGCCCGGGCAGCCTCCCCTCCTGCCTGCAGCCACGCAGGAGCACAATGGCAAATGCAACGTTCCATGAAGCGTGCCCACCCGGAGCCCTCGGCCGCTGTCTTGAATTAGCACAAATATGTGCTACAAAAACTCACTGCCTACACTATGAAAAATAACACAGCTCCTAGCCATCTTCCGGTCTCTGTCTTTGAAGGAGAGCATGTCAGGGGGCCTTGTGGGCTCAGGGCCAGGGAGGGGAGGGGCTTCGGGGGACCCCACGCTCCGGGGTCCCCAACAGTTGGAGAAGGACCTTGTCTCTTTGCTCCCCGGCAAGACCAAGTTGGCTTCTGTGGACAGGCGGCCCCCCTCCCTGGCCGGCGGCTCCCGGAGCAGGCCAGGCCTTGCCACGGGAGCCAAGAGCCCAGCGTGGGCCGTGCTTCTTTTCTGAAGGGTTATTGGGAAGCCACGCGTTTGCAGTGGGGTGGGAAGGAGACGGGGGTTGCAGCAGTGTTGGGGGGGGTTAGTTTTTCTCAGGGTTGAGGACTTTGTGTATGCAGAGGCCCTATCCGGTGCCTGTTGGGGACAGTCCTGGAGGCTGCCAGACCCTGGGGGTGGGGGGAGGGCTGGATACCCCGCTAGGTAGGGGTGGGACCTCACTTAGGAGGAGAGGGCAACCATCCGGGTCTCCTCAAACCCCCCTCCCCTGCAGAGGAACCTCAGGCCAAGCTTGCACTGCCCTCGGGGACCCTGGGGATGTACAGAAGGGACAGGAAGAATTCTGGGAAGACTGGGCACGTTTGTACCCCCAGGAGCCTGGGGACCTGGTCTCCCCACCTGGGGCTGGTGGGGGGGCTGAGGTGCACACGTGGGAGAAGAAGTTGTCCCCCCCCCCCCAGCTGGAGAAAGTGGTGTGGCCCGGAGCCTCCTTCCCACAACCTGCCCAGGTCCCTGTGTCCTCTGCCCACCTCCGCCTCTTCTGCTCCTTCTGCAGGGAGGAAGGGGGGCGGGTGAGGGTGTCTCCAGACGCCTGTCGGGTAGGAGGCTGGTCCCCGCAGGGTGGCAGGGGTGAGGGTGGGGCCGCAGCCCCAGGAAAGCGCTGTCAACTCGCGGGCAGCCCTGCGCCCTCACCCGCGCGCGCCCTGCGCACCCCCGCTCCGGGCGCGGGCCCTAGGCGTCTCCCCCGCCGACCCGCTGCATGCATAATGCATGAGGGGCTATTTGTAATTCTGTGTGATATGTGCGCGCCTCCGCTTTGATTAGAGGGCCGCGGTGACAAAGACCTGTTTGTTAAGTTGGGAGGGCTTCCTCGCCTTGCGCGTTTGAAGTCCGGAGGACGCGGCGGCCCCCGGGTACAGCCGCCGCACGCGGGACACAGCAGCCCCGGCCGCGCGGAGAGGCGCAGGGCGCACAGCTCCCGGAGGAAGGATGCAGGGAGAGTGGGGGTGGCGGAGAAAAGGAGGGGAGGGAGGGGAGGAGAGAGAAGGGCAGGAGGGAAGGAAGGAGGGAGTGAAGGGAAGAAGGAAGGAATGAAAGAAAGAAGGAGGGGAGACAGAAGCAGAAAAGGAAGGAGGGAAGGAAGGAGGGAGGGAGAAAAATGAAGGAAGGAGGGAAGGAAGGAGGGAGGGACGGAGGGACGGAAAGAAGGAAGGAAGGAGGGAAGGAAGGACGAGACAGAAGGAGAGAAGGAAGGAAAGGAGAGGAGAGAAGAAAGGAGGGAGGGAGGGAAGGAAGGAAGGAAAAAAATGAAGGAAGGAAAGAGAAGGAGAGAAGGAAGGAGGGAAGGAGGAAGGGAGGAAGAAAAATGAAGGAAGGAAGGAGGGAGGGAAGGA
>NC_064817.1:359825-378566 GCF_023721935.1 Panthera uncia
GAGGAAGGGAGGAAGAAAAATGAAGGAAGGAAGGAGGGAGGGAAGGAAGGAAAGAAAAAAATGAAGGAAGGAAAGAGAAGGAGAGAAGGAAGGAGGGAAGGAGGGAGGGAGGGAAGGAGGGAGGGAGGGAAGGAAGGAGAGAGAAGGAAGGAAGGAGGAAGGACGGAGGGGCGCGGGGGAAAGCGCTCCCCCCCCCTCCATTTGCCCTGTGCTCCTCCTCGCGCGGGTCGGACACCCGCAGCCCCTCCCAGATCGAGCCCCCCCCTTCCCCAGCGAACCCCGAGTGCCTGGACGCAGGCCGCAGGAGCCGCGGAGAAAGGTCTCCCTCTCCTTCCAACCGGAGGAGAGCGCTGCGGGGCCGTGGCGAACCCCGGGTACCGCCGGGGGTGACCCCGATCCCGGGTCCCGGTTAGCACACCCAGCGCGCGGGGGCCGCCTTCGGAACGTGCGCACGGATCTTCTCCAAGACCCCCCCCAGCCCCCCCCCACCTGCCCCTCAGCTCCCCGAGAAGCCTGGTCCGCACTCAGGCGTGGGGGAGGGGGCAAGGAGGGGAACCGGGGTTGGGGGTGCGGGGGTGTTGTAGATAAAAGAGGGAAGAGGGTAAAGTCAACTTTATTTGCAGACGGAGTTGTGCGGACAGGACGCGTTTGACTTCCGGGGTCGTAAAATGCTTTCGTGTTGCCCTCGAGAGAGTAGGTCGTCCCGTGCACCCTGGACAGGGGCCGTGGGAAGGGGCGAGCGAGGAGCAGCGTGGCGCAACCCCAAGTACACGTAGTCCCCCCCCCCCCCCCCAAAAAAACCCTGGTCTCCAGGTCCAGTGCAGGGCTCTGGGTGCGGCCGCGCGGGGGCTGACGCGCGCCCGAGGGGCCGCCGTGTACAAACCAGGTCTCCCCACGACGCGCGGGTTTCTCCGCGTGTGGATCCCCGCGCTCCACAGACGCCCGCGGCCCCCGGCAGCGTCCGGGTCCCCGGCCTCCGCCGCGCCGGCCCCTCCTCCGAGGTCTGCAAGCCGCTTTCCACCGCCTCCGCCGCCGAGGTTCCGGCGTCCACGCTGGGGTCGACGTGGGCCCTTTCCTCCCCCTTCCGCGGCCCTCCGCCCGCGTCCCGGCCACCCCGCGCGCACCGGCAGCAGCGAGCCCGAAATCCCACCGCATCTCCCTCCGACTCGCACTCGACCGTCGTCCGTGAGACCGCGCGTCACCGTCGCCCGGGGTGCCCTCGGCGTCTCGGCGTCGCCGCGCGGGGACCCATCCTGCGGAGACGCGTTCCGGGGGCGCGGGGCCGGCGGGGACCTCCCGACCATCCGTAAACTCCTCCTCGAGTTTCGTTTCCGCCAGCCATTGAGGGGATGCGGGTACCTGTTTGGGGCGCCGGCGCCTGCGCCCGCCCGCGCGCGCGCGCTCTCTCCCTCTCCCTGCAAAAATTGGATCTCTAGGTCCCCACACCGAGGTGCACAGACGCCAAACAGTGATGAAATGAGAAGAAAGCCAATTGCCGGACTGGAGGTGGGGGAGAGATAGCGTCTCTGCGTGCGCCCGCCGCCGATCCGGGCGCCCTAATTGCTGTAGACAGGGAGCGCGGGGGGCTGGGCCGAGGTAGCGGTGTATAAATAGTGAGATCTCAAGTTGAAAGGCATAAATAACACCAGAAGGGATCTACCCTCACACGGACAGTCCTCTCCGCGCGGGGAGGCGTGCGGACCTCAGCCCGGCTCCCGGCCAGCCCCGCCGCGCCCCCCGCGGACCCCGCAGCCCCCGGGCAGCCATGGAGGAACTCACGGCTTTTGTATCCAAATCTTTTGACCAGAAAAGCAAGGAGGGCGGCGGCGGCGGCGGCGGCGGCGGCGGCGGCAAGAAGGATTCGATCACGTACAGGGAAGTTTTGGAAAGCGGACTGGCGCGCTCCCGGGAGCTGGGGAGCTCGGAGTCCAGCCTCCAGGACCTTACGGAGGGCAGCGGCCACTGCCCGGTGCATCTGTTTAAGGACCACGTGGACAGCGACAAGGACAAACTGAAAGAGTTCGGCACGGGGAGGGCTGCGGAAGGTAAGCTCGCCGGGGCGCGGCTGGGCGCCCCTCCCGGGGAAGGCGTCTTCTCGCCGCCGCGCTTGCGGGCCTGGCCCTGGCCCGGCGCGCGGGGAGGCCCCGGGGGCCGCGGCTCGCCCAGAATTCCGCCCCCAACTCTGAATGTACGGCCACGCTCGCACGCAAAGGCCCCGGCCACCAGTCGCCAGTGTTTTCGTAAGAAAGGAAGGAGACGCCAAGACGCGGCGGCGGAGCCAGAGAGGAAGGGAGGCAGGGAAGCCGAGCGAGCGAGGGCCGGGGCCGGGGCCGCGCGCTGCTGGCGGGCCGGCTTCCCCGGCGCCCTTGCGCCGGGCGTCGCCGCGGGAACTTTCACGGGTCGGAGTCCATCGGGCCGACGAGCCCGAACAGCGGGGTCGGCCGTAGGGCCGCTGGGTGCGCGCCCGCCCGCCCGCCAGGCTGTCTAGTGTCTGCTCCCAAGCGCACACACGACAGATCCCAGGCGTCTCTCCCAGCGCCCAGCGCCCCCCGCTGCCCCAGCGTCCGACTTGGGCCGGCGCTGAGGACGCGCCGGCCGCTGGTCCCGGAGGGAGCGTTGCGTCCTGCGCCCGCTGAACCTCTCTGCTCAGTTTCCTCTTAGGGGAAACTTTCCCCCTTGAACCCGGAGCTGACGCGGGCCTGCAAATTAAAACCACTCGCGTGCCCGCAGGTGGCCGGGGTCTGGACGCGGAGGGAAGGATTCCCGGGAAGGTCATGGCCGTTGCGCGCGGGGCCTCCCGACCCCAGGCTGCTGTGAGAGGACAGCCGGCCCTGCTGCGGGGCGGACCGCGTCCTGGGCCTCCTTCCTTCCTGCTTTTCCAGCCACGTTCGCCGCGGTTCGCCCTGTTGCTGAATGGGGGGGGGGGGGGGGGGGGGGGGCGGGCGGGCGGGTTGCGGGGGGGCTCTCCCAGCCGGGCGGGGGGGGGTCCCGGGGGGGGGGGGGTCTCCGTACAAACAGGGCAACCAGCAGCGGCAAATCAGTGGCGTAAAATTGGCTGGATTTCTCTGGGCGGGGCACAGCGTAAAACTGTTACGAATGCCTATATTTCATTGCAAAGAGGAAACACAGCGGCTTCGCCCCCTGGTGCACACGGTGTCAGCGTTGGGGGAGGTCAGGAGGGCCTCCCTACGGAGGACATTCCTCACCACCCCGGCCAGCCCTGCCCCGTGAAGCCCCTGCGTCCTGGTCGCTGGGACCCCACACTTGGGATCTCTGAATGGCAGAGGTCTGGGCCGCGGCCTTGAGACCGTGGGGATGCCCCAGATATCTTTCTGAGGCCTGGACCCAGGGAAGCTGGAGGCTTAGACATGAGCCCCTGACCGCCGGCAGCCTGGGGACGCTCGGCCCTGGCCTGTCTTACTTTGGGGTTCAGCCCCCCACCCCGCAGGGCACATGCAATTCATGCAGAGGTTGCTTTCACGGAGACACGGCCTGGCTGGACATGCCACTCCGGGCCCACACGTAAGGTCAGAGGTTTCCAGCACCCAGGACTGACGTCCCTGGTGCTTGAGCCGTGTGGTGTGGGAGACCTTCGGGTTCCTGCAGAAACCCAGAGGTCCTGGGCTCCTGCACGGCCTGTCCCGCCGAGCTGTGGATTTTGCAGAGCCCACCCTGGGTTCTCAAGGCCTTTGAAGGCCAACTGCTCAGCTGGGATCCGTCCCTGGGGCCAGACTTCAGGGACGGGAAGGGAAGGAAGGATCAGGGCTGCCTCCAGGACAGGATTCGCGGTGGGGGCAGAAATGGGGTGCTGGTTTGCACATGTAACGCTTTCCGGAGGCGAAAGGGGATTTCAAAGCCAAGTTGGGGTTCCGTGACCCGTGCTCAGAAGGCCTGAGGGAAGGCTGTCGGGCAGACTCAGGGCTTGGCTTCTGGTGTCCAGCCGGCTTGGGGATCCCTGGGGGTGTCCCCTGTCCCCACGGCTGCTTCGCGTCTTCCCGCTTGACGAGGCTCTGGGCTGAGGTACGGAGAGGCCTTCTGTGCGTGCTGCCTCCAGACCTTCAGGACTGCGGTCCTGGGGCGGGCCTCCTGAAGGCTAGCCCCTTCTGGGCACCGGGGCCAGTCAGGAGGGCACGGAGGTGCTCTGTGGCTGTGCCCGGCACGATCTGTGATGGAGGGAAAGCACAGGGAGACACAGGGGGCCCAGGAGGCACGGCTCCCGCCAGCCGGGCTTTGGGGTGATCACGTTATTTTCAATTTCTGGGCTGCCTTTGCTGCAGGTGGGAAGGCAAGGTGTCCGGGTTAGACTCCCAATGTTGGCCTTATAACTGCCTGCCGCTTAGCCCCCTACCGTCCCCTCCGCCAGGAAACACAGACGCTCTCCTAATTTTTGGAGTAAGAAAGTGCCAGGCTTGGTGCCCTGGTGGCTGTGTGCCCCATCGCCGGATGTATGTGACAGAGGGGGCAGCGGGAGGCCAGTAAGCTTGGGGACCTTGCTCAGCGGTGCGCCCCCAGGCACCGGGCTGAGCGTGAGGGTGTGAGTGTGGTGTGAGAAAAGAGGCCAGGGAGGGGCCCGCACGGCCCAGATCCACCCGCGTGGGGAGGGAGGCTCTTACCCGGCTGGTGCGCCCGGTGCCCTTCGCGGGACCCACACTAGGGCGATTCTGCCCAAACTTGTTTGACTTAAAATAATATTTCGCACCCCACTCCGAGAGAGAGAGAGAGAGAGAGAGAGAGAGAGAGAGAGATTAAGCTATGTGGCTATGTCCATATGTCAACAGGCGCAAAGGGGAACCTTGAGGAAACCATGCCGAGATTAGGCCGAGAAATTCAGCACCGCCAATGCCCGAGTTATTACCAAACAGCGTGGGTTGCCCCTCGAGTCCGCTTTATCGACCTGACGCAGCCCTGGGTAGGGGTGGGCTGGTCAGGCAGTCAGGGCGCGTTGCCTGCCGGGGCCCCTTCGTCCGCAGGCGCGCACGCGGTGCTCGCCGGGTCCTGCACCTCCGCGCAGCGCGGCCGTGTTTCTGGGCAGACGGGGAGGGCGGGGGCGGCCCGGGGAGCCCTGCGCCCTCAGCCCTGCGCCCCCCGCTGCCCCCGCAGGCATCTACGAGTGCAAGGACAAGCGCGAGGACGTCAAGTCCGAGGACGAGGACGGGCAGACGAAGCTCAAGCAGAGGCGCAGCCGCACCAACTTCACGCTGGAGCAGCTCAACGAGCTGGAGAGGCTGTTCGACGAGACCCACTACCCCGACGCCTTCATGCGCGAGGAGCTCAGCCAGCGCCTGGGGCTCTCGGAGGCGCGCGTGCAGGTAGGAGCCCCCCAGCCCCGAAGCGCAGACCCTCTCGGAGACGCCCAGGGCCCTCGCGTGCGCGCAGGTCGCACGGTTCGCACCCAGGGCGCGTGCCCCGCCTGAGCCGGTCGCCCTCCCCACCTGGAGGTGCTCAGGCACTGGGATCTGACCTCACCTCTTTGCACAGCTCCTCTCCGCGGCCCCCAGCCTCCTCCCTTGCCCTCCGGGGAGGGGAGGCGAGGGGCCAGGTGGGGGGAGTCGCGCACACGGGCATCTTGATGAGCGCGGCTGATGCCCGCGCGGGGCCGGATTAGCTCGGGCGCGGGCGGGGGGCGGGGGCGCGGGCGCATGAATTCATAAAGCCCCATCTGGCGAGCCAGTGTCTGCGGGGGCCCTGGGCGTGCGCGGCACGTGCGCGGAGGGGACGCTGTGGCAAGCCGCTAGGCTAAATTTATTTATGCCTTTTTGGGGCACGGTAGCAAAAACTCACTCCCACTCGCGTCCTCCGAATGCTGACCCCGCCTGGGAGCCCGGGGCCTGGAAGGTTCCCGTCCTTCCTCACGGTTCTGGGCACGACAGCAGCGCGCCAGGCAGAGAGAAGAAGGGGTCAGCATCCCCGGGGCTCTGGGGACTGGTTTTAAATACACGGAATTAATATTGCCAAACGGGGAGCGGGGGGGGGGGCATGAGAAAAAAAAAGCGCAGGGCTTTGAACGCACGGGTTTCCCCCGTTGGGTTGGAAAATCAACACGTTCAAACACCAGTCCCCACCCTCCCCCGAGTTTACTTTCCAAACGAAAACACAAACGTGTGGTATAGATAGTGTCTTACGAAATCTTTAATTTGGAAAAGAAAATTGTTTTTGGTCCCCAGCCCCCTTCCGCGTTTCCGTGTGGCTGCAGAGGGAAGGGTTTCTTAGGATTGCAAGGCAATCGTGTAGGGCCGGCTCTAGGCTACAGCCAGCGGGGACAGAGCCTCCCTGCGAGGTGGGACCCAGGCGCACAGCAGCTCTGGCCACCCTCCCCCCCCCCCCGCGGGGGCAGGGGGCTTCCGGTGCGTTTGGGCATCAGCGGCCCCCGCCCGGGGAGGCGGCTGGCAGGGCCCAGAGTGGCTTCCCCGCTGGCCACCTTTCTCGGGCAAGATGGATAGGCATTCCCCCTATAAATTAATGAAAAGATTAAACTTTCGCTGAGGGGGACATCAACTTTTATGTTATCTCCCGGTGTCTTTCTGCCTGGGATCTGTAATATCTCCCAGGCCTTGATGTACTGTTTCTATAAAAATAAATTACTTGTAATTTAATTCTACACTATTTCTTTGAGCAGTCTATTACACGCAGCACCTTAGCAGGAGGGACCCACCGGCAGAAAACTGGTTCTCGTGTGTCTGCAGCTCTTGAGAAAACCCTAAAATCAAGGGGGGGGGCTGGGGGGTGGGCGTTTGTGTGGAGGAGGAGAAGGGACGCGAGTGGCTGTCCATCCAGAGGTGAATTAAAACTTAACGACTGCAAATAATAATAAAAACAAACACGGGGATGGGAGAGACAATTTTGTGCGGGCCACGGGGAACAGAGTCAGGGAATCAACACCAGGGGGAAAGGGGCTCGTAAAAATCAATTAGTTAAAACGAATGGGTCAGCGCGCCCAGGGCGAGGGGGCGGGCGGCGAAGGCAGGGGGTCAGGAAGGAGCTGTGTTTTGTTCCTGTGCCTGAACCCTCTGGGTCGTCCCTTTTGGGCACAGCCCGTCCCGTGCCGTTAGGAAGGTAGAGTTTCAATTTAGTGCGGAAATCTGCTGTACATAAATTGGGGATCCTACGGACGCTGGTCCTTATTAACCTTTTATTTTTAGTCGTGTACTGGGACCTCGTATCACCCAGCTGTCAGGGTTATAATCGAAAGTTATGAGACCACGCGCAGGACCAGGCGGTAATTTAATTACAACAAATATCTTTGGGTTTATGGCGCAGAGCTAAATTAAATGTCATTATTCACTGTCTGTAATGGAAATCAAAAGGAAATCAGATTACAGCGTTTGTGAAAGAAATCAGTGACTGGTCCTTAATGAAGAAATAAGTGTTTAACCAGTGCACTGAGCTCTCCTTAGCATATTCAGGACTAATTCGAATTGATCGTGAATCACCCCAAGACTGATTTATTATCGCTTCACGCAGCGGCTAATTCATCACTTTTATTCATCGTAATGTTATTTCCACCCACCCGCCCCCCACCCCTGCTGAAGGGAGAACAGCTTTCTTTCCCCGTTTAAATAGGATTCTGGTTTTGAAGAATGCCCTTGGTGGGGGGGTGGGTGCAGAATTTGCTGTCTCCTGCGCCTGGTTTGGGTCTCCCCTCTGAGGACCGAGTAGGGCACCCCAAGGAGAGGGAGGAGCCCCGGAGGGGCCCCCCCGGGGTGCAGTCGTGCCGTCTGGACTGCCCCGGGTTGTTCGGGGAGGACGGCTCCGGAGTCAGGGATTGCATACGGGAGTGAAACTTGGTGCGGCCCACCTTGCTGGGTGGGTGGGTCGGAGGGACCGTTTTGGGACTGCTTTTCGGGGAACAGGCTGAAAGTTTCCCAAGCTCCCCGTATGTAGCCTGGCGGGGGCTGAGCTTTTCGAGCCTTCCGGAAAGGCCGATTCAAACGGGCGGGCGGTGGCTCAGCCGTGGATAAAAAGCTGTCTCAGAAGAGTCTGGGAAGGAAGAGTGAAGGTTTCTTACAGTCTCCGCTGGGTCTGGCCTCCCGGGTTTGGTGAGGTTCCCCCGTGCAGGGTCAGGGGCAGCGGGGCCGAGCTGTCCGGGCGGTTTGGCCAAACGGAAGGCTTTCTTTGTGCTAATTATTCCGCGAGGCCCCTGATGTCATTGCAACAACTGTGCCAGTGAGGGCGGCAGGAAAGCTGCGGGAGAAAGCCAGTTAGGAACAATCAGCTGCTAAAACCGCACGGAGGGGCCTCCAGATTTCCGCAGGCACAGCTTGGGGGCCACGGGGTTCAAGAACCAGGGCTGTCTGGACGAGGTGGGGGGACTTTGGTGGGGCGTCCTTTGCTCCAAAATGTTGACATCAGGCCTGCGAATCGAGCTGAACTGGGGAAGGTTCCGCGGATACCCTTTCTCCAAGAATGAGACATTTTGCAAGAGAGGCCGGTGGCCGCAGTCATCGGGGTGACCCGGTGTTTCCGGATCCAGGACGCTGAGGAGTCCGTACTGTTAACTGGGACCCTCCAGGCTTCCAAGGAGGGCATGAGGGACACTGGGGACGCAGAGGGTTCTGGACTCAGGGTGTCCCGAATTGTCCCGAATTGCGGGGGGGGTCATACTGGAAGCTCTTTATGCGTCTGTGCGCCCCGTTAGCGGGCAGCTAAGGTTCCGAGCAGGACGATCAGGCGCTCCCAGGGCCTGGCAGAGTGGAAGAGGGCGTCCACTGCTCCTGGAAAGTTCTCGAATCCACCCCGCCGTCCTGGCGCGCACTTCTCTGCTTTAAATACATGAGCCGTCAAGGATCCTCACCTGGGGGGGACACAGGCAGGGCTCAGAATCGACTTTGGGAATCCGTAGCTCTAGGTGGCCAGCTATGTGTGTGTGTGTCTGTGGGGGGGGCGGTGGCTGGGGCGGGAGGGAGCCCGACTGCGACCCTGGTGTCCTGGCACCAGAGCGCGCGCCGCCGTGCGCCTAGCCTCCTGGGGGGAAAGAGGCCGGCGGGCTCACGGGGCTGCGCGCGTGTCTCTGTTCTGTCCTCAGGTTTGGTTCCAGAACCGGAGAGCTAAGTGCCGGAAGCAAGAGAACCAGATGCATAAAGGTGGGTGCGGAGGTGGGGAGCGCGTGCAGACACGGGAGGACCTCGGCGGCCCTCACGGCTCCTCTTTTCCCCTTGCAGGCGTTATCCTGGGCACCGCCAGCCACCTGGACGCCTGCAGGGTGGCCCCCTACGTGAACATGGGCGCCCTCCGAATGCCTTTCCAACAGGTAGCCCGTTTTTCTTCCTTCTGAGCCGCGCGGGGGCCCGCCACCTCCCCGCCTCCCTGGCGTCCTGCCTCCTCCCCACCCCCCACCTCCCCCCCCCCCCCCCGCCGCTCCCGCCCCCGCGGAAGAAAGGCTGGCGCTTTTACAAGGGGGCATTTATGGAGCCGTTGGCACGTATTAAAATCACACTGTAAAACTCCAAGAGTCACCTTGGGGAGGGCCAGGGTTTAAACCCAAACACAATTTTACAAAAATCAAATCGGAGTGAAAAAAAAAAAAAAATCCCACCCACCCAGGCGGCCTGGCTGGGGGTGGGGCGAGAGGATGGTGTACTTGGCTGGGAGGCCCTGCGTCTACACCCAGCCCCCCACCTCGCCTGCCCCACGCCTCAAGTGAGGTGTCTGCGTCCCCCGCCCCTCTCCTGTACCTGGGCCTCCCTCTCCACCTCAGAGCCGGGGTCATCGGGGCTCGGCTCCAAGTGGAGTCGGGAGGCCCCAGCGCTGAGGGCTGCCTGGCGTGGGCGTCTAGGGTTTCCGGAGACCCCCCGAGGGCTGCCTTCTGCTCCGGAGCAGCTACCGGTGGATGGTGGAACCTGCCTGGGGCGAGGCGCGGGCGCCCGGGCGAGAGCGCAGGGCGCACGTGCCCCGGACTCGCGCCAGCCAGCGCGGGACCTGGGGGCGCGCGGGTTGGGGCCCCACCGTTGGGGGAATTTGTGAGCGCAGGGGCTGGCGGAGCTGGGGTGCTGTGGGCAGAGCGGAGGCGTGTTCACCACGCGCCCTGCACAGCTTTGCTCCAGGGAGCAGGCCTGGGGTTGTATTTGGACCTGTGTTTGCTACGGGCCTCTGTGGGTCAGCTAGGGCGCGGGTAGAGGTGGTGAGAGGTCAATAAACAGGGCCCTTAGCCAGAGCGGGGCGCTGGCGCCTTGTGCCGTCAGACTCAAGGTGCCCAAACGCGAAGGGAGTCCAGGGCGGCGCCTGCGCTGGGTTAGGGCCTGCGTCCCTCTCTTGCTTGGCCTCACCCACTCCGCGCCTGGGCACACGTCTTTCCCCAGGGAGGGCAGTCTCTTCACATGACCTGCAGTGCAGCCCAGAGTGGGGTCCGCCCTGAGGCTATGCTGCAATGAGGCTGTTGGGGCGGGGGGGGGGGGGATTCAGAGGCGTCCCGCGGGGGAGGGGGGTAAGAGGAGGCCAGCACCCCGCAGTCCAGAGGTCGAGTGGGGACAAGTCACAAGTTCAGAGAAGTTGAGCTTCCCGTGAGGAGGGGAACCAGCCGCAGACACTGGGATGTTGGCGAGGACAGGAGCGTGGGCGCCACCGGGAGGGTGGGGGTGGGTGGGTGCCGGGCTCTGTTCAGATTCTCCAGCTCCCACGGCGCAAAGCAGCCAGTGCCCCCCGCGGACACGCGTGCCAGGAGCACAGCTGCGCCCCCCCCCCCCCGCTCCCGGCTGGCGCAGAGGAGTCGATGGTGGTCCCCGGGGTGGGGGCAGGGGGCTACGACTCCCCAGAAACGGACGCCCCAGGGTCCGTCCCGTTGCACACAAGGCCTAACTGCGCCTTCTGCCCGCCCAGGTTCAGGCACAGCTCCAGCTGGAAGGCGTCGCGCACGCGCACCCGCACCTGCACCCGCACCTGGCCGCGCACGCGCCCTACCTGATGTTCCCGCCGCCGCCCTTCGGGCTGCCCATCGCATCCCTGGCCGAGTCGGCCTCCGCCGCCGCCGTCGTGGCCGCCGCCGCCAAAAGCAACAGCAAAAACTCCAGCATCGCCGACCTGCGGCTCAAGGCGCGGAAGCACGCCGAGGCCCTGGGGCTCTGACCCACCGCCCGCCCCGCGCCCGGCCCCGGCCCCACGACCCCGCCCACGCTGCGTCTTGCACGCGCCCCCTCCGCGCCCCCCGAAGGTTCGCACGGACGCCCTGCAGCGAGCGCGCGGGCCCTGGGGCAGCGGCCTCCCCGCTCGGGGCAGCCCGGGGTGGGGCCCACCACTGGCCTAGGGAGGGGGCCTTCCGGGGCCCTCACGACCCCGCCAGACCCTCGCAGAGACTGTGCGGAAGAACGCAGGTGACGCTCAGACCACCCAGCCCTTTGCCGCGCTGTCTGCACTTCCTGGGACCCTGCGCCACCGGGAGCCCCTGTGTGCCCCTGTGCGCCCCGCGCGCTCCTGTGCGCCCCCGTGCGCTCCTGTGCGCCCCTGTGCGCCCCTGTGCTGCCGGCGGCGTTCCTACCCTGTGCATGTGGCTTCCTACTCGCCTTTGGAAGATCTTAGAGTCTATTAAACAAAAGGTCTGGGGCTGGTCTCCGCTGAAGATACCAACACTCTTATTCACTGCCACGAACTTGCTTTTTCGTCTGAGGAGGTTCAGGACGGGTATGGATTTCAATGTGGACTTTCGCCTGCCAGGCAGGGGCCATACTCTGCAGCAATAAGGAACCGCGTCTGAGGACCTCCACAAGGTGGGGTGGGGGTGGGGGAGACCTGGTTCTCCCAGGTTGGGACCGTTTTTTTGGGGGGGGGGGGGGGGGGGGTTGAACCTGAATGACGAGCACGGTCTTCACGCACATGTTTGGCCCCAAAGCACCGAGTTTAGGATTCCTTGTGCCATAGTACAGGCGACTTTATAACTTTTCCAGCATTTGATTCCCGAATTGATGATTTTTTTTTTTTTTTTTTTTTGCTGTTTTACAGAATTCAGACGCAAATAACTTGCATAGAGACACAGGGGCGGGTGGTTTTAAGATATGATACTGATGCAGCATTAACTTTGGTGAAATGCAGTTAAGTGCAATACTGTAAATATTATAGATTTAAAAAAAAAATAGCCGTGCACTCTTGACCCCGTCAGCTTCGGAATTCCAAGGGCATTACCCTCCTCCTGCATGCTGCGGGCCCGGCCGACTGGGGGCCCATAGCCAAACCCGAGGGGGGGGGTGTCTGGCGTGGGCCGAGCAAGACCGGGGGCCTGTCAGGATGTGACGCTGCTGGCTGAGCTGTTTCTGAGAAGGGAAGAGTGAGTGACGTCCTCCGGGCAGCGAGTTTGAAGACAGTGTTTTGTAGCCGAGGTCCCAGGTTCTACTTCTCCTTGTCTTTTCTTTTTTGTTTCTCCCTGAGTCCCCCCCAGGCCCCCCTCCTTGCCGCGTTGTGTAAGCACCACACGGCGAGTTAGTTGAGCAGGTGGCATGGGATAGGAAAGTCGCTTGAAAGGGTGTAGCCACAGGGCTCGGGGTCCCCAGCGATGCACCTGAGTTTCGGGCGAGGCGCTTTGCGGGCACTGCGTGGGCTCCGGGGGCCACGCACCAGGGCTGGGCTTGTCTACCTCGGAGAGACGCCTGTGTTTTTGCCTTAGTCGCCGAGGGCTGCCCAGACGGAAGCGGCTTTCTCCATCAGTGTGCCAACCCCTGCCCGGCCGTCCAGCCAGCGTTTCATGAGCCGCACGCGTTCATCCTGTGTCCAAAAGACGTTTCGCTCTTTCCGGATTTGGCCTTGGCGGCTGTCTTTCCTTATCCCCGAACTTTGGTATATTTTCTTCACGAGACAGAAAACGTTTCCTTCCGGGCAAGGAAACGTTTTCTACCTTTCCACGGGGCTGAGATGCAGACACGTTTGGACGCGTCTCATTTCTATCATCTGAAATTCTTTATAGGAACCGAAAGGCCCCTCCGACTTTTTCCCCACCCTGAAATTTTAGTAAAGCTCTAAAATGACAGAGCAAGACAGAGAAAGCAAGGTCAGTATTTTTAAATCACTTGCAACTTTTTATGTCAGACGTTCACGGCGACGTAGAGTTTGCCTGAAATGTTCAGTTTTGCTTTCAAACAGCTGTGAATAATAAAAAAAAAAACAAAAAAACAAAACGGGAGGTCCTACAAAGCTTGAATTTTCCTTTCCACGCAAACAGCGCATTTCCAACCTTTTAAAGCTAGTGGCATTCATCCGAAAATGTAACACTTGGCAAAGGTTCCAGGTAAAGCGTGTGCATCCGTATTTTCTTGTTTGTTTGAAAAAGCTTACAAAATTTTTGCCTAAATACACTCTTCACAGACCACTCCCTCCGCCCCAGAAAACTCCCTCCACGTGAGCACAAGACATGGGGTCTGCAGCTTCCAGTTCCAGTTGTGCTGATGGCACCCAGGACGTGCTGGACGGGGGTCACCTAATCCTCGTGTGGGTCTAAGTGTGCCGGCCCGTCACCCTGGGGCCGTGGCATCACCCGGGGGCGTGCACGTGGTGCAGAACTGGGACAGGGCGTCAGAAAAATGACACGCATGAAACGGATGCCTCTGGGCTGTCGTTGCTGTTTTCTGCTCAAACCAGGATCCCTTTCAAAGTCATTCGTGGGACATCCCAACAGCGCCT
The DNA here is from genome assembly GCF_023721935.1 of Panthera uncia. Classification (NCBI taxonomy): domain Eukaryota; kingdom Metazoa; phylum Chordata; class Mammalia; order Carnivora; family Felidae; genus Panthera; species Panthera uncia. The sequence goes on from NC_064817.1 coordinate 373,422, forward strand.
TGCTCACAGCGGGAAATGTCACCTGGAAAGCACGTTGGGCAGGGTTGCGTGTTGACGCAGCTGTAGGCAGACTATCGGGTTTGTCAGACCTACAGAGGGTGCCCGTGGGCGCACGGGGTGAGCCGCGGGCTGGTTCCCATATCCACCCGTCTCTGCCGGGCCAGGCCCACTTCGCGAGGAGGCGTCAGCCCCAGGATGCTTTTTCTTTTTCTGAAACCTTGGCCAAAGAGTACTGTCAGGACGGAAATCGCCCGCTGTGGCAAAACGGAGTTCTTGTAAGATGTTGCTGCTCTCTTGGACCTTTGTTACGAATTCCATCTTTCCTTCCTTGGGTTGTGTGTCTGGGAAACCGCGACCGATGACGTCACTGGGGAAGGTTCTGGAGTTTCTGGATCTGGGGTGCTGGGCATACTCTACGGATGATGTGTGTGGCTCTTGCGTGCTTGGGGAAGCACGGCTACCCAGCATTGCTGGTTCAGAGGCACGGGGATGTCCTTTTCTTCTTGTCTGTATGGGGCATCCACATGGTGACTTTCTTCACTCTGACAGAATTGAGCACTGGGCCCGACGGGGTTCCTGAATCACTTACGGGAAAAGCAAGCCAGTCTGGAGCACGTGTTCTGACGCGTTGCCACGTCCATCAGCTAATTGGGTTGGCATCCGTGCTCGAGGGTGGGGGGGGCCTTCAGAGCCTCAAATGCCCCCTGATCTCCTGGGGCAAGGACTGTCCCCACACCTCGCTGCAATGAAAGCTGGGCACTGTGGCTGCCTCCGCTCCCTGCAAGTCTGAGTTCCAGGTGTGGGCTTCCTTGTGTCCTTGGCCACGAGCATCTGTGGTCTGTGCCATGGGGGGACATGTGGTTGTTTAAAGTGGAACCAGGAGCACGTTGGGCACTGGTGTGCGAGCTCACGGCCACCCCCCTGGTCGCGATGCAAGGGACACCCCAGCCTTCTCTGCTCCCACACTTGGCTTCCAATCTAATCCCTTAATTTTCCTCAAGGTACAAGCCCCTTTTCCTGGGAATTTTCACCGGGGCACAGAGCTGAGCACAAGGACCCAACATTTTCAGGCACTTTGCCCCTTCCTTGCCCCGAGTTTCGGAGGTTGGGGAGGAGGGGGAGGTCTGTTCAGTTGACAAGTTTTAAAACCTGGTGCCTAATTTATTGAAATTTATAAAAAATTAGCTTAGGGATATGCTGACTTTTTTTTTTGTTTTCTTTTCAATACACGTGAAAACTTGATGCAATTTATAAATGTTTTATTGAAATTTGATATTTAATGAGAAATCAGCTGAAGAATGTAGAAAATATCAACTTTCAAAGCTATTAAGCGTGCTATTTATTGAAAGGTGATAGTTTGATAACCGAGCCCCATTGTAGGTTGAGGTGGCATCAGAGGGAGGCAAGGTTCTCTGCTTTTTGACTTTGGATGTATGTGGATGTGTTATTTATTGCCTTTGGTTTTTTTTTGTTTTTTTTTTTGGTTGAAAGTTCATAAATATGTGCTATTTTAATTATGGTGAGTGTAAATTTGACATTGCCTTGCATTTATTTTTATATTTTTTAAGCCTCTTGCCTTCCCCCCTCCCCTTTCCCCCTCCCGCCCCCGAATTATGAGGAGCGACTAGGATTTACGGCACAGCCACAGCGTTTGGGTTATGCATACGAGCTTTGTCTGGACCTACAGACGTGTTCAGGGATCGCTCCAACGAAAAGAAGTAACAGAAGCTTTCCCAAACCAGCGGTCTTGAAAACCTGTATCCCTCTGCTGTCGTGGGGCTGGGGGGTGGCGGTGGGCGGAAACCATGCAGGAGGGGTTTTTCTGGCCATGCTTGCAGGTTGGTAACATGAAATGTTCTCACGTTTAGTTCTAGTTACAAAGTGTATTTTGTCAAACCATATAGTATGAATGTACATCTTGTCAAACGGAGATATAAATAAACTTATAAATATTTGTATTCAAGTGCTAAAAAAAATTCTCCACTCTCCACCCCCCCTCCCCTGAGGCGGGCTCCTTGCAACATGCAGGTGTGGGCCGGGGCTGGAAAGAGAGCGTTGTTTTCTCGTCCACACAGAAGTGTGTGTCTGTGTATTTCCGGCTCGCGTCTGGCACCCGTCTCCCGGGTTTTCAGTGGCCTCTGATTTCTGCTCCTGTAACCAACACCCCCTTATGGACGTGTACCTTTTCCTAGCTTTTTACTATCCAAGTCCACATCCTCCCAGACGCTGGGGAAAGGAAGAGAAACAAAGAAAAAAAATCCCCATTTTGAATCAACTCAGAAGGTTGGGATGACCGTGGAGGCATTTCTGAGAAGCCCGAGGATGTTGGTTTTGGGTTTCCAATTTTAATTTTTTTTTTTCTTTTCTCGCGGGACGGTATAAGGAGGGACCACCTCGGCATTGCAACGATGGTTGAGTCATTTTGGAAAAAAGAAAGAAAGAAAGAAAAAGAATGAATGGGGGAAAAAATCAAGCTTTCAAGATGAGAACATTTTTTGGCCTTGGCTTTTTATCTCCTTATGTGAAGGAAAGTTAACGACCTGACTTAGCCGCACTCGCGGGTTCCCAGAACGGATAGAAACCACATGTGTGGACCCAGGGCAGGGCAGACGTGGGCTGGGTGAAGCCATCCTGAGACACTGGCACCATGGCTGCCCGGGCGGGCTGGGGGGTCTCTCTGTGCAGGGCAGGGGGGCGAGCCCACAGACAGGTGCGAAAGTCCCGTGCACCCAGGTTCTCCTCCAGCCACGGAGGAGACTTGGACGACTTGCTCTCTGCTGCTGACCCTCCAGCCTCAACGTTTCCTTTCTCTTTTGTGGCCCGCATGCCGCAAAACCGGTCCACACCCGCAGCTCCCTCCCACAGACCCGTTCCTGTCCTGCAGGAAGGAAGAAAGTGGGGTTTGTCAGGTGACGGGGACCGAGGTCACCGAACAGAGGTCACGTCCTGTGCATGACCCCAGGGTGTGTGGTCCCTGACGGGGTTCCCCATCAGCCTGTCTGAAATCTGCACCCCTGGCTTCTGGAAACCTCTTGTCCTTTGGGGGTAAATGCAGCCCAGTTTGACACCTGTGGACTCCCCCTGTGGCTTTGCTGGGAAAGTAGTCGGAGCAGATATTCTGTGGTTCACATGACCGTAAATGTCCGTCTGTGTTCAGCGGATCTGTTCCTGGTGTCAAACATATTGGGGGGCCCCCTTCCCTTTGAAACGGAGTCCGACCTGGAGAGAATCTTGAATCCGTTTCAGATTTTTCTGTGGTTTCTGCTGCAGACTTTTCTTGAACCAGAACACTATATAAATATATATATATTTCAAATATATACTGGAATATTTTAATTTGCACACACACACGAATGAGCCGAGGGGTTTTCGGATAACCGTGTCTTACCCCCAGTTACGAAATCCCTAAATGGAACAGGAAAGCACATTGACGTTGCCTCCCGCAGACGCGTTTTCCCTTCCGGGCTTCTGGGGCTTCTGCTGGGGCGTCTGACTTTCGTATTCAACCACGGGCGGCAGGGGGAAGGAGAGGGACATACCGAGAAAGGAAAAACCGCGAGCTGGCCGGGTGCGTATGTTACACACACACACACACACACACACACACACGAGCTCTCCAAATCTTGCAGGGCGCAGTTGTCAGGGAAAATAAACTGGTTTGAGATTTCACCAACAGATCTATGCTCGAAAGGAGGCACAGCCAAGGGAAGTAACATCGGTCACCCCCGTGGCTGAAGTCCCTACGTGATCCAGCACTAGTGAGTTTTTAAAAACATGCCTTGATTTCTTTCCTTGGAACGTGGAGATTCTCAGAATAAAGACGAATACTGAGTGTATGTGGACACGTCCGGTTAGTTTCCACGTGTGGCCGTGCGTGTGGTGGTTCATTTGTGGGTTTCTCTCCCCACGTTGGTTAAGGTGGAGCCTTTCACTTTCAGTATCCTTTGTGTAGAGCGTTTACCTAAAACCATGGAGAATTAGCTTTGGATTTTAAAACAATGGAACCTCACCTGCTTCCGTGAGCACGTTGGGTTAAAATCTGCAGATCTTCACGTAGAGATTCACGGGGACCCGTAGCACACGCAGTAAACCCGTGTTGTCAAGTTGTTTCCTCTATTACTGTTTCTGCCGTGAGATGTAAGTGTTATCCTGTGCTCAAGACGTCAAAGGACGCTCGCTGACTGGAGCCATCCGTCTCCCTATGAAATTAAAAAGGCCAAAGACAGAATCTGTCGCCGTGTAAGTAGGCGTGATGGGTGTGCGATCTTACGCACAAATGCACCGCGGAAGAGATGTGTCCAGACGGGAAACAAGGTTTGCCATGCGGCCGTGAGAAAGCAATTGAAATATAATTTTTTTAATGTTTATTTTTGAGAGAGAAAGACACACACACAGAGCGTGAGCGAGGGAGAGACAGAGAGAGACAGAGAGGGAGACACGGAATCCGAAGCAGGCTCCAGGCTCCGAGCTGTCAGCACAGAGCCGGACGTGGGGCTCAAAGTCACAGACCGTGAGATCGTGACCTGAGCCCAAGTCAGACGCCCAACCAACTGAGCCACCGAGGCGCCCCCAAAGCAGTTCAAATATAAAGCAGTATCATCCTGTGCACTGAGCAGACCCATTAAGGCGGCTAACGAGTTTCCTTCCTGGTGGGGGAGGAAGCTTGCTTCTGGGTCCTGTGGAGGGTAACTAGTACCTTGTAAGTCCGGGCAGATTTGTGGTCTCAACGGTTGAAGTGCAGCCTTGAGACCCAACACAGGGTCTTGCTTTGATCCCACATTCCTAGGACCAGGACCTGCCAGTTGAAACAGGATGTGCTTTTATGGGCACTTTCTGCTGTGGCGAGCAAAGGGTCTGCATCCTGCTGGACCCGGAAAGCCGTATGCAACATTATGGCTGATGCCTTTGGGACACACCGTGCGCTTCCCGCCCCCCCCCCTCCGCCCCCCAGAAGAGCGTACTCAAATGTTATGTCCTAACAATGCAGTCTGCAGAGTCCACACTGAGATAACACAATCCAAAGATGCCTCAAACACGCTGTTTCCCTACGAGCTACAGTTCATCTGAAAACATAATGTACTCAGACGCAAGAGAGTTTAACAATTGTTGCAAAAGATTCACTATGATGCAGGAGGGTCGAACAAT
>NC_064817.1:378576-389998 GCF_023721935.1 Panthera uncia
AACAATTGTTGCAAAAGATTCACTATGATGCAGGAGGGTCGAACAATTGTTGCAAAAGACTCAGGGTGGTGCAGGAGGGTTGAACAATTGTTGCAAAAGATTCACTATGATGCAAGAGGGTTTAACAGTGCTGGCAAAAGATTCAGTATCAGGCACACACACACACACAGTGGGAACATTTAACGCATTGAAATTATGCTGTGTATTCAGGAAGTTAAATGGAGTATGACCACACATTTTGGTTGATTTTCTGGAGGAGCAAAGTCGGCACAGGGAAATTGCCCCAGCCCCTTTACGGCGCGAGGGCATGCACGTACCGACCGCAGCGACGGCTTGTGAAATTCCCAGTCGCCCAGGTGGCCCCCTTAGCGGGTATCAGAGTAAGAACCCTGCACTCTGATCGAGCCTCTACATAAAATCAGAGTGGTTTCCCCCAACACAAACGAGAAGAAACCAGCGGAAAGCATTCCGTGACATACGCATTGTTGGCATTCTTTATTCAGAAGTACCTGGTCGTCACCTCCACACCCGGCATCTGCGTAGCTGTGTTAACTTTCTGTCCTTCTCTTTCATCTCTGTTAATTATACAGTCTGAGTGTGCACGTGTCTGACACAATTTCGTGTCTTCCTAGATTCCCGGTGGTTACTGTCATCACCAGTATCACTGTGACCCCTGCTCATTTCTATCCGCTTGCATCGCTGGGAGGAAGACGATGGGAGCAGTGTTTTTTGTTTTTTTTTTTTTTTTAAGTTCCATTTATTTATTTATTTTTTTGGGCGGGGTGGGGGGAGGACAGAGAGACGGAGACACAGAATCGGAAGCAGGCTCCAGGCTCCGAGCTGTCAGCACAGAACTGGATGTGGGGCTCGAACCCACGAACCAGGAGATCATGGACTGAGCCAAAGTCGGGGGCTTAACCGACTGAGCCCCCCAGGTGCCCCTGGGAGCAACCTTTTAATGGGTCCTCTTCAGTGTGCTCTGAGACGAGTTGATAGTTTGGGTCATTTCCTGGGGAACCAGGAAGCAGGTAGATTCTACACTGAGATGGGGAATAAAGGAGGAATCCACGGGGGCCACGGCACCAGGAATCGCCACCACATCCAGGTGGGATCATAGGGCGTGGTGCTAACTTTCCTCCTCTCACCGTAGCGTCTGGACCCGCTTCTGCTGTTGCAAATGAGATATCTACGTGGGTGTCACTGCTGACATAGTGCAAGTCCCCAAGCTTTTCTCCAAGCTGCTGACAACTTCCCTGTCATACTAAGTGCCCCATATGCAGTCACATAGATGTTTCCTCTGTACGTGTTATAGGACCATCAGGAACAAGACAAATTTAGCCTCAGTTGGGATGTTACGTTGGCTGAGCCTGTGCAGATAGCACCCACAGCTGCATTTACATCTAGCGGTTACACTCCTGATTCTTTCTCCTCTTCTGACATAGATGCTGATGAAATGCACCTCAGATGACATTGAGATTCTGTCCTGTGGCTGACGGGCACCAGAACCTGCTTTCCACGGGGTTTCCTGGGCCGGCCACAACTCATTGCCAAAAGTTCTGTGGCTTCAGTCAACAGAGATTAATCCTGTACCAGCTCTGGAGACCAGAGTCTGAGATCCGGTCAGGGCAGGGCTGCTGAGATCCAGGTAGGGCAGGGCCGCTGAAATCCAGGCAGGGCAGGGCCGCTGAGATCCAGGAGGGGCAGGACCGATGAGACTCAGGTAGGGAAGGACTGCTGAGATCCAAGCAAGTAGGACCACTGAGATCCAGGAGGGACAGGACCACTGAGATCCAGGCAGGGCAGGACCACTGAGATCCAGGCAGGGCAGGGCCTCTGAGATCCAGGAGGGGCAGGACCACTGAGATCCAGGCAGGGCAGGACCCCTGAGATCCAGGCAGGGCAGGGCCGCTGAGATCCAGGCAGGGCAGGGCTGCTGAGATCCAGGCAGGGCAGGGCCACTGAGATCCAGGCAGGGCATGGCCGCTGAGATCCAGGCAGGGCAGGACCGCTGAGATCCAGGCAGGGCAGGGCCACTGAGATCCAGGCAGGGCATGGCTGCTGAGATCCAGGCAGGGCAGGGCCACTGAGATCCAGGAGGGGCAGGACCGCTGAGACTCAGGTAGGGAAGGACTGCTGAGATCCAGGCAGGGCAGGGCCGCTGAGATCCAGGGTGGGCAGGGTTGCTGAGATCCAGGCAGGACAGAGCTGTACTCCCTCCAGAGGCTCCAGGGGAGGGTCCTTCCTGTCCCTTCCAGCGTCTGGGGCTCCAGGCGTCCCTGGGCTCGTGGCCACGTCCCTCCCATCTCTGCCTCTGCCTTCACGTGGCTTCTGCTCTGTGTCTGTGTGTCCCCTTCTGTCTCCTACAAGGACACCTGCCATTGGATTCAGGGCCGCCCTGACCCAGGATGGGCTCATCTCAGAGCCTTCCCTTCAGCACATCTGAAAAGACCCTGTTTCCAAATATGGTCCCTTGTGAGGGTACAGAGGACGTGAATCTCGAGGGCGCTGGTCAGACCTGGGCTGGGGAAGGCGGGCGTCACATCATGTCTGAGTATTTATGTCCTGAATCTAAGAAACCTGGCAGTTATGACCGCTTACAACACGGGGTTAATTTCTGCTCAATAGATGTTTCAGAAACAGCCACAGAGAGTGAGCCACAGCCTATGTATGTAAAACTGTTCTCCAAGGAAATATATTTTTTAATACTTACAGGTATTTCTTCAAATGCACGACCTCAGAGGGAAAATGGCACGTGTTGGACATTTATTGTCAACATCTGGGCAGTGGGGTCCGGAGAGGGACGTGCAGCCCGGGGCTGACCCCGTGACCTAAGGGCCCTTGTTTTAAAATCTCCCTGTCCCTGCATGCTCACACAAGGCTGGGTCTCCCTGGGTGGGCATTTAACCATCATCCGTCCCCAACGTCACTGCGTTGCCTTTGCTGTATGGCGCATTCTGTTTCTGGATATAGAGTCCGAAACCTGAGAGGCGTTTCCTGGGTTATTCGAGAACTCAGCGCTAATGTGTGCTAATGACTTCCGTAATTACGTTCCCGGGTAGAGAGCACCGCGTCATCTTGTAAAACGTTTTATAAATTTATTTTTTGCTTCTCGGCCGCAATGAAATTCACATATCCTGAGATTCGCCTTCTCAGTGTGTGCGATTCCGGGGTTTGTTAGTATGTTCAAGATGGTGTGCAAGCCTCACCCGTTGCAGAACATTTTCGTCCTCCGCCAAAGGGAACTCTGTACCGGTGAAGCCGTCTTTTCCAGCCCTCTCCCCTCCCCCGCCCCCAGATGTTCCTTGGATGCAGTTAATCGCTAATGTCTTTTCCACTTTTACAGATTTGCCTGCTCTGGAGATTTCCTGGGCATTTGGGTTGCTTTCCGTTTGGGGTTAATTATGAATAATGCATCCATGTAGGAGCTTTTGTGCGGGCAATGGACTTGCAGGGTCATGGGTCAAGTGTACATGGAGGTTTTCAAGGAATCGGCTGTTGGGGCGCCTGGGTGGCTCAGTTGGTTGAGCGCCCAAGTTCAGCTCAGGTCATGATCTCGCCGTTTGTGACTTCGAGCCCTGCGTCGGGCTCTGGGCTGACAGCTCGGAGCCTGGAGCCTGTTTCAGATTCTGTGTCTCCTTTTCTCTCTGCCCCTCCCCCACTTGTACTCTGTCTCCCTCTCAAAAATAAATAAGAGCATTAAAAAAATGTGAAGGAGTTGACTGTTTCCCAAAACGAATGTGCCAGCCATGGATGGGCGACCGATTCCTCTTTCTTCGGCAAATCGTCACGGGGAACACTGAAGGATGCCCTTTGCATTGTTGAGTTGTCATGGTTCTTTACATATCGTGGATTCGAGGCTCGTATCACATATGCGGCTTGCACATATCATTTCCTGTGCTGCGCGTTGAAGCACAAAAGGTTTTTGGTTTGGGTGAAATCCAAACTGACGTATGGTTTCACTTTGATTGTTTATGCTTTTGGATTTGTGCCTAAGAAGCCACCGCTTAATCCAAGCTTGGGAAGACGTATACCGATGTTTCTTCTGAGAGTTTTATGGTTTTGGTCTTTGTATATCCTGAGAGGTAGGGATCCAGCCGTCCTCTTTCTCGTGTTGATGTCCAGTTTTCCCAGCGCTTCTGTGTTGCCGTGGCACCCTCGGCGACCATCAACTAGCCGTAGTATATGGCTTTAACAATGGACTCTCCATTCTGTGCCATCAGTCTGTATATACCGTGTGCCCCAACCACACGGTCAGGATTATGAGAGCTTTTTATTAAGTTGCAAAATCAGGAAAGGCAAGTGAGTCCTCCAATGTCCTGCTCCTTTTTCAACATAACACTATTTTACTATGTTTGGAAGAAATTATGAAGAGTTGGTGTAAATTCTTTAAATATCTACCAGAATTCACCTGTGAGACCCACTGGGACTGGGGTTTTCCTTCAGGGGAAGGATTTTTAAAAATTTTTTTAATGTTTATTTATTTTTGAGAGAGAGACAGAGCATGAGCAGGGGAGGGGCAGAGAGAGAGGGAGACACAGAATCTGAAACAGGCTCCAGGCTCCGAGCTGTCAGCACAGAGCGCAGTGTGGGGCTTGAACCCATGAACCGTGAGATCATGACCCAAGCGGAAGTCAGCTGCTTAACCGACTGAGCCACCCAGGCGTCCCTATTTTATTTAATTTTAATTTAATTTAATTTAACTTCATTTAATTTTATTTTACTTCATTTTGTTATATTTTATTTTACTTATTTTGTTCTACAGTCTTTTTTTTAAACATGTTTTTCCTTTACATTTATTTATTTTTGAGAGACAGAGAGAGACAGAGCACGAGCAGGGGAGGGGCAGAGAGAGAGGGAGACACAGAATCCGAAGCAGGCTCCAGGCTCCGAGCTGTCAGCACGGAGCCGGACAAGGGTGGGAGAGCACAGGACAAAATCAGAGAGACAGGGAGAGAAAAAGACAGAGGCAGAGAGAGCCAGAGACAGGGAAAGAGAGACACAGGGACAGACATGACAGAAATGGGAGACAAGGACGACAGCAGGAACACAGCGTGACCGTGATGGAAAATCATCGCCCTGATGCTTACCCCTCGCGTCAAGCATCTGTTTCCACGTGTCTATGGTCTCCGCAGGCTTTGAACATACTTTTGACGCAGTTATAATAACACTTTATGCAGTTTTGCCCTTTTCTTTCCCCATCTAGCCTCGAAGCATGAGGTAGGGCACACTCATTTATATTAAGAAATACGGCTGCCAGATTCACACCAGCTCTGGGACTCGCCAGTGTAAACATTCGCCGTGACGCAAGGGAAGTCTACTGGTTAAAAAAAAATCAATTCTAAAATACAGCTTAATGAGAGTTGGAAACTCAAGTTAAGTGGGTGTCCCACCCAGGCAGAGGCAGCAGAACGGTGTTGGGGCACACGGTGTGGGCTCCGCGGGGGCGGGAGGACGGGGTCGGGGTGCACGGTGTGGGCTCCCTGGAGGGGGGAGGACAGGGTCGGGGCGCACGGTGTGGGCTCCGCGGGGGCGGGAGGACGGGGTCGGGGCGCACGGTGTGGGCTCCGCGGGGGCGGGAGGACGGGGTCGGGGCGCACGGTGTGGGCTCCACGAGAGTCACAGGAGAGACCGGTTACTGTTTGTTCTCTCAACAACTGCAGATTAACGACGACCTGGGGCAGAGGCGGCTGCCAGCGGTCGACACGGGCCCAGCCCCGGTTGTGTGCGTGGGGCCGCGTGCATGGAGCTCGGCCTGCCAGCTGAGCCCCGACGGATGCCTTTGCCGGGCGCGTGCTCCTTCCCCACGGTGCCTGCCGCCCAATCCGTGGCCGAGGGTCTTGGCAGCTGAGCCCACGCGCAGACCCTATGCACACTCCGTGAGTGGTCCGTCCACGCTGGCGGCTCTTGGCTCGGCTGGCACACGTGTTTCAAAAAGCTGGCCAGATGCTTCCGGTTATTGGCCAGCACACGTGTCCGTTCGAATGGAAACGTTCATTACCACGACTCTCTGGGCACGTGGAAAACATTGGGCCGAATTGTAGGTGACGTACATTTATTCCCCAAAAGAGAAGTTCAGGCCCTGACCTCCAGAACCCGTGAGCACAACTGCGTTTGCAGATATGAGTAAGTGAAGGATGTGACACTGACACGAGCTCATCCTGGACCAGGGGGGCCCTGACTCCAATGGCAGGTGCCTTAAGACACAGAAGAGGAGAGACAGAGACAGAGGAGAAGCCCCGTGAAGCCGGAGGCAGAGACGGGAGGGATGAGGCCACAAGTCCAGGGACTCCTGGAGCCCCAGAAGCTTGAGGAGGGAGAAAGGAGCCTCCCCTGGAGCCTCTGGAGGGAGCACAGCCCTGCCTGGATCTAATTCGTCCTGCCCTGCCTGGATCTCAGGGGTCCTGTCCTGCCTGGATCCCAGCGGCCCTGCCCATCCTGGGTTTCAGGGGTCCTGCCCTGCCTGGGTCTCAGTGGCCCTGCCCGGCCTGGATCTCAGGGGCCCTGCCCTGCCTGGATCTCAGGGGCCCTGCCCTGCCTGGATCTCAGGGGCCCTGCCCCTCCTGGATCTCCGTGGTCCTGCCCCTCCTGGGTCTCAGGGGTCTTGTCCTGCCTGGATCTCAGTGGCCCTGCCCTGCCTGGATCTCAGCGGCCCTGCCCCTCCTGGATCTCAGCGCCCTGCCCTGCCTGGATCTCAGCGGTCCTGCCCCTCCTGGATCTGAGACTTCCGGTCTCCAGAGCTGTGATAACTCCCTAGTGTTGTGAGCCATCCACTTTGTGGTAATTTTTACAGCACCCCCAGGGCTGTCCTGTGCTCACCCCCAGTGCTGGGAAGTTCCAGTCAGCAGCTTTGCCTGCTGGGGGTTCTGCTGCTGTCCCGTCTTCCATGAACCGAGTGTCCCTGAGGTCTGCAGAGCTGAAGCCGCAGGGGGCACCAGCAAGGAAAACATTTGCCCCGTGGCTGTCTTCTCACGAACAGTCCTGCGTCCGACACATTTTCATTCTGAAGGAGGATCGTCGCTGAGAGAGGCAGAGTTGAAAAGCCCCTCTTTGCTCAGCAGACGGAATGATGGGCTGGCCCCGTTCCGGACACATCTGAGGCCTCTGGCTGTGTTCAAATGCTTCTGCTTGACAGGAATTCCAAGCTCATTTTTTTCCTGCCAAGTACTCCTTCCTCTCTGTTTTTGAACTCGTATGAATAGAAGGCGGAAACTCAGCCCTCAGAGTTTTGATCCTGCGATAGTCCCACCATCCCGGCAACGGTCTGGAAGAGACGTCTGATGGTCACGGGATGGACGGGAGGCTTTGAAAGTGGCTCTTGGCCAAGAGTAGCCAGAGGAGGCGGAACCTCCCAACTGCTGGTGGGGAGAAAGTCAGAGCCCATGTTTCTTGGTGAAACTTGAGCTCAGGTTCGCCTGTGTTACTGGAAGGTGTGTGTGTGTGTGTGTGTGTGTGCTCCTACCCATGTGAATCTCAGCAGCCCTGCCCTGCCTGGATCTCCTGGACCTCAGGGGTCCTGCCCCTCCTGGATCTCAGCTGCCCTGACCCTCCTGGATCTCAGAGGTCCTTCCCTGCCTGGATCTCAGCAGCCCTGCCCTGCCTGGATCTCAGGGGTCCTGCCCCTCCTGGATCTCAGTGGTCCTGCCTCTCCTGGATCTCAGTGGCCCTGCCCCTCCTGGATCTCAGTGGTCCTGCGTCTCCTGGATCTCAGTGGCCCTGCCCCTCCTGGATCTCAGCGGCCCTGCCCTGCCTGGATCTCAGTGGCCCTGCCCTGCCTGGATCTCAGTGGCCCTGCCCCGCCTGGATCTCAGTGGCCCTGCCCCTCCTGGATCTCAGTGGTCCTGCCCCTCCTGGATGTCAGTGGCCCTACTCTGCCTGGATCTCAGTGGTCCTGCCCCTCCTGGATGTCAGGGGTCCTGCCCTGCCTGGATCTCAGTGGCCCTGCCCCTCCTGGATCTCAGTGGCCCTGCCCCTCCTGAATCTCAGTGGTCCTTCCCCTCCTGGGTCTCAGTGGCCCTGCCCTGCCTGGATCTCAGCGGCCCTGCCCTGCCTGGATGTCAGTGGCCCTACTCTGCCTGGATCTCAGTGGTCCAGCCCCTCCTGGATCTCAGTGGCCCTGCCCCTCCTGGATCTCAGTGGTCCTGCCCCTCCTGGATGTCAGTGGCCCTGCCCTGCCTGGATCTCAGCGGCCCTGCCCTGCCTGGATCTCAGTGGCCCTGCCCCGCCTGGATCTCAGTGGCCCTGCCCCTCCTGGATTTCAGTGGTCCTGCCCCTCCTGGATGTCAGTGGCCCTACTCTGCCTGGATCTCAGTGGTCCTGCCCTGCCTGGATCTCAGTGGCCCTGCCCTGTCTGGATCTCAGACCCTGGTCTCCAGAGCTGGGTGAGCACAAATTCCTGTGTGTGGAACCCCCAAGTGTGTGGTCATTTGTCACAGCCGCCCCAGGACTCTCATTGCTGTCAGCAGCCCCCACCTGGTTAGGAGGCAGGTTTGGGGCACATACTCTGGCGTTCTTGCTCTCTTGTCCCCCCTCTCCCCTCCCACTGTCCTGCCAGAACTCCCAGGGACGCCTCCTGGATCACACCCCTGGGTCGCACAGCCTCGTCGGGAATCTGCTGCTGGGGACGTGGCTGAAATGACAAATATTTTATCAGCTACTGCGTGCCTGTGGGAGCTCGCTCGCGCGGTGCTTCTGTCTCCCGACCCGTCTCGCAGACACAACTTAGCGCCGCCCGGAGGCAGTCCGTGTTCCCGGGACTGTGATCAGCAGACGTGCAGCCTGTGTGGCCGTCTGTACATCTGCTCCTTCGTAGCCCGGCCCTGAGTCTGCTGTGGGTGGGTTTGCAGCATACGTGATGCGTCCCGTCAGCCTCCCGTCTGCAGACGTTTCTAAGGCTCTCCAGTCACCAAAGGCACAGCCTCACAAGGGCAGGGTGTTCTGGGCACGGGGGCCTGGTGCCTACGTGGCAGGCACGTCCTGTCTCATTGCTGTGGATTCCGCTTTGAGAACTTTCTGTCTGCAGCTGGTTTGAAAGGGACGCGGCCCCAACTCATCTTTGGAGCTAAAGTTTTCACAAGACCAAAGCTTCATAATTCTTAACACCTGGGGTTGAGTGTGTGGCCAGGAACCCCCGGTCCCCGGTGCCCTATCTCCACGCGGGTCTACATCGGGAGGGCATACGTACAAAGAGCGTGTGGTTACAACGCAGAGCCTAAGGCTGATTTTGGTGGGTCAGGGCGCCTGGGTTGTCGCACAGGTTCCGCACTAATAAATCTTGTATTCATTTATTCACAGACAGTGTTCGTGAATGCCACTGCGTGAGCACGTGATGGGCTGCTCCCGTGTCCTCAGCGGGAAGAACTAATACAATAACATGTAATTACTAACACAAATGAAGCGTCCTCCCGTGGCTCGCAAGGGAGTAAACCCACGCTCGGCGGTGCTCCGCCGCCCCCGGCTTTCTACCCGTTACCTTCCCTGTGAGGCTGCTGGCTGGGCTCCAGAGCATGGACACAAAAGGGTGGTCACGACCCCAGCTCGTTGTGTGGTCCCCGCGGACCCGCACGTGGGGACGAGCCACGGCAACCCACTGCGAGGCCACGTACATACCGCATGGCACAGTCGCTGGGGTCGTTTAGGAAAACGATTGGGAGGCTGTGGGATCACCGGGGTGTGCTCTTGGGTGAGACTCAGGGATCCCACAATGGCTGTTCCCTCGGTCCTCGATGCCCTTCCCGCAGACGTCCGAGGGGTCACCTTCCTTTGAGTCTGCCCCAGTGTCACTTCCGCAGCGGTCGATGGCTCCTGGGTCATGAGATTCCCGCACCCGCACCCCGCGTTCCTGATCCCTCGCCCTCCTTCCCTCCCCGCAGAGTCTAGAAGGCCACATCCTTGACTGACTTATAGTGACCGGTCTCCCCATCCCCCACCTGGAACAGGGGGCTCCTGGTGGCCTCAATGTGGTGCCAGCACATAGTCGGGGCTCCACAAACGTTTGTTGAATGAATGACAGAGGTACGAATGGTTATGCTGTGTGATGCTTTGGTCCCCACCAGGAGCAATGACAAGGTGTCCCTGGGGGCCCCTCAGGGTCACTGCCGCCCCCTGCCCAGGCCTAGGACACGGTAGTCTCGAGGGGGAGCACATTAAGGACCCTGACCCAGGCCGTGCTCTTGTCCACATCTGCACCACTGGCCCAGGAGCCTCTGTGGACCCCTCCTTAGGGACAGAGGACAGGCCTTCAAAGACCCTTTCCTGGACCCCGACTTGGCATGTCGTGGTTTCCATCCGACCCTCCCTCCTCTGCCTCCCGGACCCCAGGCTCCCAAAAGGACACAAGGTTTTGGTTCTGGGCGCCCCCAGCGATGAGACCGCCCCCCCCCCACCTGCATGCATGCACCTGTCCCTGGCCCGGCCCTGTTCCGGGGTGACGGGGGAGCAGAAGGGGGAGTAGGCGTGTTAACCTGTGTGGCCCCCGGTCACATGACAGCAGCATGTGAAGAAAGGCCTGAGTGTCCCTCATCTTTCTGGATACTTCCGTCAGCCGCTGTCTTGTTCCAGCCCAGCCACGCTGCACTGAGCCCCCCACTCCTGTGAACCTGGGCGCCGTCTACATGGCTGGAAGAGGCTTTGTCGTAAGCCCTGCGTCTCCCGTCTCGTTTGCTGAACATGTGACGTTCACAGAGGTGCAGGGGGCACAGGGTCTGGTTCTCGGGGTTCGGCCATGAGCCCCCCGTGTGCCTGGAGCTGGCTCTCATCCTGTGGAAACCTGCTCACCTCCCTGAGGACAGCGTCCACTTTCTCCTCGGCCCAGACCGATTGATGTTGGGCCACGGAGAAGACTGAGCACTCAGCACCCAGCACTCAGCACGCAGCACCCACACTCTGGGGGGGCTTGGGGCCGGTCCTGTAACCTGTGTGGATCTCAGCACCCCCCACCCCCCAGGCACAGTGATGGAGGCAAGCCAGGATCAGACAAGAACACACGTGTCTCCCTGCTTTTGCTAACCCAGAAGCGAAGAAAACGTACAACCTTTTTGTTAAATGTTCTTGTTGACTTTCGAGTCCAAACTATCTAGTAACATCATGCGATGGGTTACACTGTGTCCCCCAAGTTCACATGTTGAAACCCTTGCCCCAGGACCTCAGAATGTGGTTATTTTGGAGGCGGGGTCTTTAAACTAGGGATTGAGGTAACATGAGGTCACTACAGTGGGTCCTGATCCCATAGGACTGGGGTCCCTATCGGAAGAGGTCAGGACACGGACATGTACAGAGGGACGGTCACGTGAGGACACAGGGAGAGGAGACGATGTCTACACCCAGGAAAGAGGCCTCAAGGGGAATCAACCTCAGTCCCTGCTAGACCTCACACCCCAGCCTCAGCCCTGCCTGGATTTCAGACCTCCAACCTCAGCCCTGCCTG
>NC_064817.1:390008-396725 GCF_023721935.1 Panthera uncia
CTCAGCCCTGCCTGGATCTCAGACCCCCAGCCTCAGCCCTGCCTGGATCTCAGACTCCCAGCCTCGGCCCTGCCTGGATCTCAGACCCCCAGCTTCAGCCCTGCCTGGATCTCAGAGTCCCAGCCTCAGCCTTGCCTGGATCTCAGAGTCCCAACTTCAGCCCTGCCTGGATCTCAGACCCCCAGCCTCAGCCCCTCCTGGACCTCAGAATCCCAGCCTCACTCCTGCCTGGATCTCAGACCTCCAACCTCAGCCCTGTCTGAATCTCAGACCTCCAACCTCAGCCATGCCTGGATCGCAGACCCCCAGCCTCGGCCCTGCCTGGATCTCAGACCCCCAGCATCTGCCCTGCCTGGATCTCAGACCCCCAGCCTTGGCCATGCCTGGATCTCAGACCCCAACCTCGGCCCCGCCTGGATCTCAGACTGCCAGCCTCGGCCCTGTCTGGAACTCAGACTCCCAACCCTGGTCCTGCCTGGATCTCAGATCTTAGCCTCCAGCCCCGTCTGGATCTGAGACTCCCAGCCTTGGTGCTTCCTGGACCTCAGACTCACAACCAGTGTCCTACCTGGATCTCAGACCCCCAGCTGCAGCTCCTCCTGGACCTCAGACTCCCAGCCTCCGCCCTGCCTGGACCTCAGACCCTGAACCTAGGCCCTGCCTGGATCTCAGACTCCTGGCCTCCAGCACTGGGAAGGAATAAATGTGTGTTAAGATGCCCTGTGTCAGGCATTTATTATGGCCGCATGAGGAGACTAATATATATAATTAATATACAATACATAGTTTATAACATAATAATATGGATAATGAGTACTTAGGATAAGAACCCGTAATATCGTTAAGGGGGGAAATCCTGCATTTTAAAACAAGTTTAGAGCTTCCTTCTAGCCAGGTGTAAAGAATGTTAAGGTTCCCTGATCATGCTCTCTCTGTCTTGTGCTTCAGGAAACTGATAATTAGGGCAAAACCACTCTTTTAATTATGGCAAATGGTATAATTTTCACGTTCTCTGCCCTGCATGCTTTTTTTTTTTCTCCCCTGATGGTGTTGATGTGTTTAAGAGAAGTATGGTGAGGGTTGTTTTTTGTTTTTCTTACTTTGTAACCAGTGGTAGCATTTTATGGTGAGTTTATATATGTATCTAAACTAATATACAATATATAGAATTAATACATATGGTAACTTTACATCTAAACTAATATACAATATATATACTTACTGTATATAGTAGCTTTATATATACATATCTAAGCTAATATACAATGTGTATATAATTAATATATATGTTAACTTTAAATATAGCTAAGCTAATATACTATATATAATGGATACATATAGTAACTTTATATCTAAACTAATATACAATATATACTTACTGTATGGTTGCTTTATATATGCATATCTAAGCTAATATACAATATGTATATAATTAATATATATGTTAACTTTAAATATAGCTAAGCTAATATACTATAATATACTATATTTATATAGTATATATACTTATATATTACTTATATATTATATACTTATATAGTATATATTTATATACTGGTTTCACACAGTTTCCAGGAAGGCGGTGTTCACAGGGGAAAGGATGTGGGGTGTGGTCCCTGTCCCTGTCCGTGTCCCTGACTCTGTGGGGGCTGCTGTTGGTGAATTGTCTCGCCTGCGTCCAAACACGCCAGGCATCGTGCTTGTGTCCCCTGCAGGCTGACGACGGGGCAGCAGGGAGGTGGCCGGCTGCGTGCTCAGTGCCTGTGGCCTCTGGTCCAGGTGACCCGTCTCTCTTCTGGGTGCCGAGTCCGCGTCCTGGAACCGAGCCCCAGACGTGCTGCGGGAACCGCAGGGACGGGCGCACAGCTTGGCGAGGCCCCTTCAGGGTGCCCAGCTTTGCCTAAATTTTTCCTTGTTCTTCTTAGCCGAAGCCCCGCGTCCCGGGACGGCCATCGTCCCGGGCCAACCAGGAGGGCTGGTCACCGTCCAGGTGAGGCATTCACGTCCAAGACGTAAGCGGTCCTCGGTCCCTGGGTCACCCTTGGTGCTCCCGTTCACGGTTCCCTTTGTGGGAACTGCATTTGCAAAGGGCTTTGCAAATTTTCACTTGTGGTGGTTGAATGGAGTGAGTAGCACCGTCTGCCTCCGAATGAATTCTGTTCGCATTGGATGCGCACTGAGCGTGGCGAGAGGATGCAGCGCGCGCGCACCCGGCGCAGATGGGTCAGGACGCATGGGTTTTCTGCACCCAGCGAGGGGCTGCTTGGCTTTCAGCAGCCGAGTTCTGCATCCAGATGCTCAGGGGTGTGAAATGCCCCCTCCCCACCCCCCCCAAGCCTCCCCTGTGCTATTTAAGGACGGATGGCTTGGCCACCCGTCTGCCAGCTCAGGGTGTTGACCGGATCAGGTGCATGCGGAGCGACCAGTGTGTTCCAGGCGCTGTTCCAGGCACTCGGTGCGTGCGGACCGTCTGGGGAGCTGTCTGAACGCGCGAGCGCGCAGCGGTCCAGGTGGGCGGTATGCGGCGCCATGGGACCCAAGGTGCAGAATAATACAAGCACCTGGACAGACCGCAGGTATGCAACCAGGGGAGCTGGGATTGTCCTGTGTCGGGAGTGAACGAACTGGGTCCTCGGGAAGGATCGTCCTCTGTGCCCAGAGGCGCGTCCACGTGGGGGAGCTTCTGGGGAGGTGGGGATCATGGCCTCGGCCGGGGGTGTGCGCGCTTCTTTGCGCAAACCGTGACCAAAGTCAGAGTCCGGGTCCTGTGTTGACAGGAACTGGGGAGTCCCTTCTGGGTCCCTGTGAGCGCCCCCAGACGGCTCGCCCGCGCCCCCTTGCATTGGAGGGATTTCTGCGATGAAGCTTACTCCGCTCTGTGTATTTTTTTTTTTAATTAAAACAATTTTTTAAAACATTTATTCATTTTTGAGACACAGAGCCAGAGCACAAGCGGGGCAGGGGGAGAGAGAGAGAGAGGGAGACACATAATCCAAAGCAGTCTCCGGGCTCTGCGCTGTCAGCATAAGCCCGATGAGGGGCTTGAACCCATGAACTGGGAGATCACAACCTGAGCTGAAGTCAGGCGGTTAACCGACTGAGCCACCCAGGGGCCCCCACTCTGTGCGTTTTGACGTTTCCTGCAGGAGGAAAGAAACCTGGGGGCGTAGATGCGCTGGGCGTTGGAAGAAGGGCATGTGTGCGGCCCCCCCCCCCCGGGCCTGCCCAGCCCCGCAGCCCCCGTCCCCACAAGGGGAGGAGGCGGAGGCAGTGAGGTGGGCGGGGCGGGGGGGGCAGGCACGCTCTGGTTTCCTGCCCCCTCCTCCCGGATTTCTGCGCATCGTTTCCTTTCCTGCTGGCATCCCTTTGTTGGCCCTTGATTCCAGAGTGAGCCCCGGAGTGAACGTCGGTGCAAACCCGATATTAAAATACACAGACTCTAATGCCAGGGAAAACACACGGCCCCCCTGCTTTCGGAGGGAACACAATAAATTCATAAGCGCGGCCATGCTTTTCCAATAAAACTTCATTAAATAATGGTTATGAGGGATGAAGTGCTGGGAGAACAAAAGCTCTCCATCAAGGGGGTCTCTTTGAACTCTGCGCTTGGCGCACAGAGCCCACACCGTCTGTGCCTGGCGCTGTCGCCGCCCCCGCCGAGGACGAGCTGAGGGCCGTCGGCCCCGCTTCCTGGAGGCCTGTAAGGGCCCCACGATTGTTCCTGCGTCTCCAACCAGGCGAGGCACCGGCCGCAAACCCCGGTTCCCTGTGTGAAGCCTGCAGGTGCCAGCCAGGCGGGGACCGGCCTCGAACCCCGGTTTTGCTTCGCGGAGGGAGCCCACGTGGCAGGTACATCCGTAATCTGTGCAACAAGGCCGGGGGAGCCCGTGTGAGGCCTTGGAGAGGCCCCTGGATGCGTCATGGAAAGGAGCGGTGTGGGGTAATGGGGGGCTGGTTGGGGAGCCCACAGGCTCCCGGGGGCAGACACTCCCCCCGGGCACCGACGCGCCAACGATGCGAGGCCCCCTTCCCCCATCCAGTGGGTCACCGGGTGTCTTCTGAGCAAGAACAGACAGCGGAGTGCGTGGGGTTCTTCTCCCGGGTGCGGGGAGCGCGTCAGGACAGCCGGAAGGTCCCCGAAGCCGCTGCTCTGCGCCCTGCGCCGGGGGTCCTGTGCGCCCTCCGTGCACCCGGGTTTTCTCATCTTGTTTACGCGGATCGGCAGGGCCCCAGGTTCACCGAGGACTAGGGGTCGCCTCGGAGGCCGCGCGCGCATTGGTGATGCTGTGCAAACATCACCTGGGTCTGTTCCAGAACGTTCTCCTCCGCCCGAAGGAGACCGCGCGAGGATTCTTGAAACTCCGTTTCTGTGGCCCTGGAGGCCCCAAGTTACGGATAACGGCTTTGTCTGAGATATAGAATGGGAACGAGCATTTAGGGCGTGTGTAGGGGCGCACGCGTGAGTATATGCACGTTAAACACGTGTAACTACAAATATGTACACATGTAGAAATATATACACATGCATAAATACATATGCACATATAAATATGTATAAATAAATATAAGTATGTTCATACACATTACACATTTATACACATATAAATTCATACACACACGTAAGTATACATATATAAGTATATATAAAAATATAAAATATACACATACATATAGGACTATATATGTATATAAATAATATAGATCAATGTATATAAGTGTATATTTATAATGTATAAATGTACAAGTATATACATATACATATAATATATGAAAATATATAAAATATATAAATATATAAAATTATAAATTTTTTTATGTTTATTTTTCAGACAGAGAGAGACAGAGCATGAGCAGGGGTGTGGTAGAGAGAGAGGGAGACACAGAATCCGAAGCAGGCTCCAGGCCCCGAGCTGTCAGCACAGAGCTCCACGCGGGGCTCGAACTCACAGACCGCGAGATCATGACCTGAGCTGAAGTCGATGCTTAATCAACTGAGCCCCCAGGCGCCCCTAAAATTATTTATACATATGTCAACACATAAAAGCATATATACATTGGAAATATACATACATATACACAGCACGAAAGGCCACCATGAAGAAAAGAGGCGGGTGGTTAGGACAGGTCCCCCACAGCCGTGTAGGCACAGGGTACAGAAGGCTGGGAGCCTCGGTGAGTGACGTCATACGAATGGTGTGGGGCCCAGAGACCAGAGCCGGGAACGGGAGGCCGGGAGGTCCTGCTGGGGAGGGGTCTTCATCCAAGACGCCCTCAGAGTGCAGTGCCCTTGGAGTCAGGCATGCAGGGGACTGCGGGTTTCCCAGGAGCACGGCCGTGGAGAGGCTGTGCGTGTCCACGAGGAGGCATCCACACCCGTGGACGGGGGTCTTTGGGAAAGCAGGGACCCCACCTGACCCCCTCCTCTGTCCCCCGAGACCTCACCTTTTGCCCTGGAACGCAACAGGCGCGCCCTGGGTGTGTCCCAAAGCCGGGCACGTGGGCTTGTCCGTGGTCTGCGGGTCCCAGCCCTGTGACCACATACAACGGGTTCCCGAGAACACAGCCGTGGCCGTGTGCGACTCGCCATGAGGGCCGGGCACGGGACCGCGGCACACCAGCTTCCCGCCGTGGGTCCCCGGAGGCCCAGCGGACGCGCCTGCCCCTCTGCGTTCTTCCGCTCACGCCCACGGCACGCAGGCAGCTCCAAGAGAGGCCGCGATCATTGAAAATCAATATCATCATAACAGGGCACGGACCGCCTCGTGTTTCCCTCCCTTGATGGCCAATTACGAGCAATTTACTAAAGTTGACAACTCGCGGCAGAATGAATCGTGTTAATAGCGGCAGCTTCGCGAGGCTCCATCTATCTTGCAGGGTCTGCCTGGGAACAGAGGTCTGAGTTCAAGGTGGCTAATGGGATCGTCACTCATCCGGGGACAGGCGGGATATTAGGGTTACCACCAGTCAGGATGGCACCCCCCGGAGGGTGCACACACAGCTCTTTTGCAAATCACCTGGTCCTGGACCTCCCACACCTGAGTCTGCCTTCCACGGAGCGGGGGGTGGGGGGGGGTGGACCTTCATGACACATTTGCACTGGGGTACCCCTCCCTAAAGTGCTTTGCGTGTCTGCAGAGATCGGTAGATGCATCACATGTGTGCAGACGTCTCTAGATGCCCTGCAGGGGTGCAGACAGGTGTAGATCCCCGCAGGTGTGCAGACAGGTGTAGATAGCCCGCAGGTGTGCAGACAGGTGTAGATACCCCGCAGGTGTGAGGACACGTGTAGATACCCCACAGGTGTGCAGACAGGTGTAGATATCCCGCAGGTGTGCAGACAGGTGTAGATATCCCGCAAGTGAGCAGAGAGGTGTAGATACCCCACAGGTGTGCAGAGAGGTGTAGATACCCCACAGGTGTGCAGACAGGTGTAGATATCCTTCAGGTGTGAGGACACGTGTAAATACCCCACAGGTGTGCACACAGATGTACATGCCCCGCAGGTGTGCAGACAGGTGTAGATAGCCCACAGGTGTGCAGACAGGTGTAGATCCCCGCAGGTGTGCAGACAGGTGTAGATCCCTGCAGGGGTGCAGACAGGTGTAGATCCCTGCAGGTGTGCAGACGTCTCTAGATGCCCTGCAGGGGTGCAGACAGGTGTAGATCCCCGCAGGTGTGCAGACAGGTGTAGATAGCCCGCAGGTGTGCAGACAGGTG
>NC_064817.1:396735-408299 GCF_023721935.1 Panthera uncia
CGCAGGTGAGCAGACAGGTGTAGATTCCCACAGGTGTGCAGACAGGTGTAGATAACTCACAGGTGTGCAGACAGGTGTACATGCCCCGCAGGTGTGCAGACAGGTATGGATTCCCCTGATATGTCTGAGGAATCACCTCACACAGCTACAGAGCTGCAAAGCCGCACGGTCTGCTGTCCGCAGGCCCAGAGGCTCTGGAGAGCCCGTGGCACAGTTGAGAGCAAGTGTGAAGTCTGCAGAAGCAGGGACGGCATTCGTCCCAGCCGGGAGGCAGGCAGGGTGAGGTGACATGTGCCACCTCAAGCAAGCGGGCAGGGGAAAAAAAAAAGAAGAAAAAAAGGAGTGAACTCTTCCTTCTTCTGTCTTTGAGTCAATTCAGGCCTTCAACCGATTAGATGAGGCCCACCCACATTGGGCGGCGGAGGGCCCCGCGCCGGACCCAGGGTACGGATCCCAATGTGAATCGCATCCGGAAACGCCTTGACAGACACGCTCAGAGCCACCTTGGATCTGGGCACCCTGGAGCCCGTCGGCTGGACGCAGGATAAACATCTTTCCCTTTTTTGCTGTGGCTGCCAGGAAACCCAGAGACAGAGCCACCCCTCATGGGAGCCGTGTCGTTTGATGATTGCATTCTGTGCGTCCTTGTTACACGTATTGTCAAGACTCTGGGGGAGGCCGAGTTCTAAGTGAATTGAGGTGTCCAGGGTACGAGGAACGGAGCGTTCAGAGCACAGGCAGGGAAAGCGTCTGAGGGGGGCCGTCGGTGCCAGGGAAGGTGCCCCAGGGAGGCGGCCGCTGTGAGGTCTTCGCTCTGAGGAATTCGGTCGCCAGCCGGGTGACGGGTGTGCTCTGTGATCTCAGCCTCCCCTCGCTTCCAGTCGGCTCCCGCCTCTCCCGGTGGGTTCCTGCGCAGGGGCTGGGCAGCCTGGGTGGGTGCAGGGGTCACAGCCCCCTTACTGTGGAAACCCCGTGTCCTACAGACGCCCGGGGCACCATCCGCGGGAAGCTCTGTTTCCCCCAGACTCGCGTTTGCCGCCTGGTGGGAAGGCCTGGCGGGGGTGGGGGTGGGGGTTGCCCAGTTCCTGCTCTGAGGTCAGACACAGAAAGTGCATCAACAATGCCAGCGACCCAGGAGCCCCCCAAGGGCCGACGGGACGCTCCAAATCATGGCGTGTCCCCCTTGTGGGGAAGAGGGTGGCCTTGGGGCCCAGGCCAGTGAGCGGGACTTTCTGGGAGGACAAAAGTGGAGGGTGGTTGGGGTCAAGGGGGGCGGTCCGGGCAGCAAAGTCCCCGAGGACAACTGGACGGAACTCAGGACTCGCGGGGGGGGGGGGGGGGGGGGGGGGGGGGGGGGTGGGCGAGCGCCCAGGACTGCACGCGCTCCCAGGCTGCACACTGAGCAAGCCGGTGAGGACGCCCGCCGTTCCGATAGCCCTTCTGGGCGGCTGTCCCAGGGAGGGACCTTTCCTCTGGACAGCCGCGGAATGCTCTCGAACATCAGGCAAGTGGGCGAAGCGACACTGAGCCAACTCGTTAGCTGTGAGGGAGACATTGTGGGGACGCAGCCAGCGAGGGCGCCGGGACCTGGGTCCTGAACACGCGGGGCACTGACGTCTGCCCACAGCCAGCAGGACAGGGCGCGGCCGCCGAATCTTCCCTAGAGCGCGCAGACGGGAGCGCAGCGCCGCCAACCTCTGGGTTGGGGAGGTGGGGTGGGGCGCCGGGGGCTGGGGGGGGCACTACGGGGCTCCCGCAGGCTCTGGCTCCAGCCCCGGGGGGGGGGGACAGCGAAGGAACTGGGAAGGGACAGAAGCGCTCCCCGCGCCCCTGGTTCCCACACGGTGGGTACCGGCCATACCCGTGCGCACCTGCCCACTCGTGCGCCCCACGGCGACCGCTGTGCGGACCCTTCCGCGGGAAGCAGGGAGCGTCCTGGCGGGAGATCCGGGACGTGCGCACGGTCACAAGGGGCTCGCAGGGTCTATCGGGTTCACACGAGCCCGCGGGGAGTGAGCAGAAGGGCGCCGGTGCGTTTCCAAAAGGGAAAGGCCAGCGCATTAGCCGCTGCAGAACCATAACCCGGCGTCTGGCGGCAGGGCCGGCCGTCAAACATGATAAACACTCGGTGGGAGTGTTTTACACAGCCGTCCCCCCTCCGCGTGGTGAGGGCAGGGGGGCGGGGAGGAGGGAGAACACAGCTGTGCGTCTGCGTGGGCGGCCACAGGGTTTCCCCAGCACCGTGTTCCAGCCCCCGATTCCCGCCCAACAAGTGTGTTGGGACCACTTAATATTTGCTGCTTCCTTGTGAACCCTGTGTGTGTGCGTGCGTGTGTGCGTCTAGCCCGGGGTCACCATCCCCGCACCCAGCTTCGAGTTCACGCGTTGCAAGGCGCTGACACGGGGGAGGCCCCGGGAAGCCCCACAGCCCGTGTGTGTTCCCCACGCGCCTGTGCGACCGCTCAGGGTGGCCGCGGCAGAAGCCACCACGGAGACCCTTGTTGGGGCCGCGAGCGGCTTCTGGGGCGTTGGGATTCGCGCCGTGTCCATGCGCGAATGTTTAGGCGCAATTTCTGTGCCTCCGACGGCGGGTCTGGGCAGGGCTCGCAGGCCGCGGCTGCTGCGTGGACGGACGCGTGGTTCCGGCTGCGCCCGGGTGGGGGCTGAGCGTCAGTCTGTGTTCGCACCAAGGGCAGCGTCTCGGCCGACGGCGCGGGTACGGAGGGGCGGGTCACGGAGTGGACATCACTCCTCAGGGACCGGGAAGTGCGTCCGCAGCGCGCACGGCGCACCTGCTCTGTCTTCCAGGCTCGTGGGCGGCCGTCTGCTCGCGGGGCCTCAGACGCTGGGCGGTGCAGGGGGCCTCCTGGGGTCCCTTTGATGAGGAAGGACTGGAATCTCACCGCGGGTGCCTCCCCGGCGGCCTGGTGCTCTCCCAAAGGCGCCTCCTGTAAACGCCATCCGGCGGCGGGCTCAGATTTGGGGGACACGCACACCCTGTCCCTGGCGGTGACTGTCTCTTACCAGGTCGCCGGGCGGTGAGCCGCGCATGCCTGGGGCCTTCGCTGCAAGACAGAGAGACAGAGATGGAGAGAGACAGATATGGAGACGCAGAGAGACAGGGACAGCGTGCCTCGAGGTGGCCGAGGAGACGCCGTGAGGACCGGCCCCTCCTGGGGCGCGTGGGACGTGGAAGGGGGCACATAGGCGCCCGTTGGGCCGAGCAGAGTCCCCCGCCCCCGCCCTGGGGTGTCCGGCTGAGCCCCCACGTGCGTGGAAACCAGACCCCCAGATCGCGAAGGACGAAGGGCCACGGGCACAGGGGCGCGGGTCCGTGTGAAACACAGTCGCCTGCTCGCCTCTTTATGTCCCGACCTCTGAGGACGGCTGCGCAAGTGCCCAGGCGGGCCGCGAGCGACCAGTGTCCTCCCATTTGGGCAGAAAACGCACGCTACCTCCTGTAAAGCCGTCGTCCTCAAGGACACTGGGGACGACGCGGAGGGAGACCTTTTTGTTTTCTGGGTAAACTAAGGTAGCGTTTCTCCTGCCTCCCGTGTCGGGGGGTGGTCGGGCGAGTTCCGGGGGCACAGAGGAGGGCATCCCCAGGGACTTCTCCGTTCTTCGCGGAAAACGGCCTTTGGGAGGAACTCGGGCTGCTGAACTCAGGCGCTGGAAAGAGGGCGCGTGAGGCAGCCGCTCCCCGGTTTGGGGCCGTGTGGGCGACTCTGGGCCCCACGCCTCGGTCCCTCGGGGAGCCACGGCGACTGGGGGCTTATGTGGCCTGGAACAAAACGCACTCGTGGCTCGGTTTACACACCTGGACACAGGGGTCTGTTGAGCGCTTACTACGCACCAAGCGTGCTCAGCTCCGGGGACCCAGGTGCACAGACGGCCATGCGGGTGCCTGTTTTGGGGAACCCCGGGTCCCCTGGAGCAGGGCAGGGGGGCCCCGGGGTTACATGGCAGCCTCAGGTCACAGAGGGACACAGTGCTCGAAAGCAGGGGCAGCAGTCCGGGAGGGCTCCCTGGGGCAGGCGAGTGGACGTTCTCAGGAAGAGAACAGATGTGCCCAAGAGGAGGTGAGGGAGAGGACGGGGCCCCCTCCAGATGCCAGCTGCTGAGCCCCCTCCACCCCCCCACCCCCCCGCCGGAGGTGGGCTTTGTCCTGAGGCCCCAGGAGCTGGGGGCTCGGAGGGGAGGCAAGCAGGCGCTTTGGGCGGGGACGGGAAGAGACCCCACTTACAGTTGGGAAAATCGCTTGGGATCCGGTGCGGAGTTGGGGTTCGGGGGTGACTCAGGGGGCGGGAGACCCAGCTGCAGGCCAGACACAGAGCATCGAGGGGCGCGTTGGCGGCCGCCAGAATGAAGCTTCCCGAGGCGGCATCCGGAATTTTGAGCCCCTGGTGTTGCTCAGATCCGCTGCACGGCGGGAGCCAAGGGCCTTGTGTTTTCTTTGCCCGAAGCCAAGTCCGCCCTGAGATTTATAGCAAACCCCACACGCACCCCCGAAAACCTGCTGCGGGCCGCCCTCCGCCGCCACGCTCCCGCGGAAAGGGCATTTGCTTTGCGGGAAAAGCGCCCCACGCTGACCGTGTCCTGCCATCCCGTCCGGCGCCCCAGCCCGGTTTAGCATGGAGGGTGCCGGGCGCGCGTGAGTCTCGGCAGACCCCGGGAGCCCCCAGACCTCGATGTCGGAGACCCCTGGAGACGTTTGTGTTTCACACAGGTTGTAAATTCTTTTCTGACTCGGGTTCCGCTCGACTCTGGATTTGATTAATTACCGAGGTGTTTGGGAAAGCCTTCGGGTGCGGGCAGCCGGCAATTGATTTACAAACTGTGTACACGTGATTTCCTTCAACAATTGTAAATTCACACCACGGGGACGCTTTCCAAGGAGAGGGCCGGGTTCTTGGTGCTTGAAAACCGGCTTTGGCGAAAGGCCTGGGTTCTGCGCACGCGGGGGCGTGGGGCTCAGCCTCTGGGCATCGTGGCAGAAATCCTGCCCCTTGATTGTATGCACCGCGCGTCCCCTTCCCCCCCCCCCTCAACAGGTTTGGTCACGAATCCGGGGCAAGTCGGGTTCAAATGCTGCGCACGGCAGAGGGAGGTGTTGGGTCTGCGAGGGATCTTCTCTATCTGCCTCACAAGTCGCCCTAATGAAATGAGTTTTATTCACAGGCAAGGCCGCCTAATGCTGCAGGAACACAAGACAGATGCAGCCATCCCGTTAGCAGGTGCGTTGCCCGCGACGGAGACATATTGCTCATGAAGTTTAATTTTCTAATAGTTGATGAGGTATAAGGCACCTGCCATTGCTTCTGGGGCTTGGGCGCACGGGCTCCCGAGAAGGCGGAAAGGGGGCCCCCTCCCGTTGCTTTGTCTGCCATCGTGTGGATGGGGCTGGGGCGGGGGGTGCGAACGATTCAGCCATGAGGCAGACGGCAGCCAGTGTAGGTAGTTGGGCACGTTTACGAGTTCTTTCAGGAGGGAAATGGCATAAACTGCAAAGCGGGAGCTTTGTTTTGTAGCAGAATATGGCCCGTCCCCTATCACATTGCAGGATATATTGTATATATACGGTGTATTGTATATATATGTTGCATACTCTACATACAAAATATATACTATATGTGATACGTATCCTACATGTAATATGCACACTATATCCAATATATAAACTATGTATTCCTATATATCTATGTATAATATATACATTAAATATATATGCTATATGTACGACGCCTGGGTGGCTCAGTCGGTTGGGCGGCCGACTTCAGCTCAGGTCACGATCTCGAATCTCGTGAGTTCGAGCCCCGTGTCGGGCTCTGTGCTGACCCATCAGAGCCTGAAACCTGCTTCGGATTCTGTGTCTCCCTGTCTCTCTGCCCCTCCCCTGCCAATACCCTGTCTCTCTCTCTCTCTCTCTCAAAAATGAATAAACATTAAAAAATTTTTTTAAATGTATGCTTAAATTAATTAATTAATTAAAAAATGTATATGCTATATGTGATATATACTTTATATAAAACATATACTAAATATAATATATGTATAGTTTATGTACTATACATAGCTTTATATAGTATATATATCACACATATAATATGTAATATACATACCATAGATGATATACTATATATAAAATGTGTACTATGTATAATATATACTATGTGCTACTATACATCTAACTATAAATAATATTTTTTGATTTTTAAAAATTTTTCATGTTTTTTACTTTATCTTTGAGAGAGAGAGAGAGAGAGAGAGAGACAGAGCATGAGCAGGGGAGGGGCAGAGAGAGAGGGAGACACAGAATCGGAAGCAGGCTCCAGGCTCTGAGCTGTCAGCACAGAGCCCGACGCGGGGCTGGAACGCACAGACCACGAGATCATGACCTGGCCGAAGTCGGATGCTCAACCGATGGAGCCACCCAGGTGCCCCTATAAATAATATATAATACATATTATATTGTAAATATATATAGTATATATGATATATGCTATATGTGACCATATATGATATGTATTCTATACATAATATGCATACTATATACTACTATATATAACTATTATAGTATATGTATTATATATAATATATGCTATGCATTACTATATGTATATAAATATATATAACATATATACTTTGAATACCATATATATGTGTGTATATATATGCTATGTATATCATATGTGTAAGTATATATATTATATATACTATGTTAGTATATATAATATAGTATATACTATACATGTGTATACCACATATATACCACATATAACCATATATCTGTATATATACTATATATACCACACATATACACCATATATACACCATATACACTGCATATATGCTATGCATATGGTATATGAGTATATATACTATATATACCCCATATATATTGCATGGGGTATAATATATACTCTATTATATACTATATATATATATATTATACCATATATTATATATACCACATATGTACACCATATATACCACATATATGCTATGCATATGGTTATATAAGTATATATACTATATATACCCCATATAATATGGGGTATAATATATACTCTATTATATACTATATATATTATACCATATATTATATATACCATGTATGTACACCATATATACACCATACATACCACATATATGCTACATATACCCCATAATACTATATATATTATATATACCACATATATACACCATATATACACCATATACACTGCATATATGCTATGCATATGGTTATATAAGTATATATACTCTATGCACCATATTCATAACTATATAGAGGGTACATATACCGAATTACACACACACACGCGGTCATGCATAGTAAAGAAGGTGTTATGTTGCATTTGGCTTATCGCGGCCCTAAATTACCGTGAAATAGCTCGTGAGGTGTGTTTGAGCAGCGAGGGGCGGAGGTGTTCCTGGGCCCTGTGCACTGTGTGACACTGGGTGGGGGGATACTTACGGCTGGGGTGCAGGTGACAGGACAGCGTGTCGCTGCATTTTAATGCATCTCTTGGGGCGAGACTTCGATGCAGTTTGTTGCCTCGTTGTTACTCTTCCCTCCCGTACGCGTTTCGGGGCTTCTGAGACCACATAGACGGGCCCTGGGAAGACTTGGGGGACGGGCGCCTCAACACGGGTCAGCTCTTTCGCTGGGAAACACCATTTTCGGCCAGTGGTTCACCTGCTGGGAAACCCTGAGTGTGAGGGGCTCACGGGGTCCTCTGCATACACACCCCTGCAAGGCCTGTGTTTGCACAAGGACTCAACGTGAGCTGAGCTGAGCTGAGTAGGGAACAGGTTTGCAGGTGGGTGGACAAGCCCACATCCGTGCAGCCATCCCCAACCAGCCATGCATCTGGGACGTGGTCCAGACAGAACAGGGGGCTTTACACTTTCACAGGGCAACCTGGGGGCCTGGGACCCTGTCACCCAATACCCGATTTCCACCTCATCCCAATGAAGACTTAAGTGGGTCCTGTCTGAGCTCGATGCCTTTGCGGAGAAGCACAGCCCCGGGGCATTTTTGCAAAGTTGCGTTGTTGGCAACGGGAGTTACTAAGTCCTACCTGTGAGTTAACAAACACTTATCGCGGATTTGTTCTGTGTCCAGAACCGTCTGTCCGTCCAACACGTTCGCAGGTGCAACTCTTACCTTTACTCTTTAACAAAAAATAATAGATTGTTCCGTTCGCAGATACAATTCTCACCTTTACTTTTTAACAAAAAATAATAGATCGTTTCTTTGGTTGGAGCACCGTGAGGTTTGCAGAAAAGTCGATCGGGAGCAGGGAGAGAGTTTCAGTATTACCACGCGCCTCCCCCCCCCCCCCACCCCATTCCACTGCTGTTAACATCACGTGTCATGGCAGCATGCATTTGTTACGAACGACAAGCCAGTGTGGACACATCGTTACCGGCTGAGGGGCCGTGTTTCCACGGGGCTCCCTCTGTGTTGTGCGTTCACGTGCGTGCGTCGGGCGGTCACGCGGACAGGCACCCGCCGAGACGCGTTTCACGGCCCCCAAATCCCCCAGCTTTGCCTCCACCCCACCACGGTGGGGATTTTGAGTCTTTGCAACTCGGCCTCCTGGGTCTTTCGGGGGAAACTCTCTCCTGTGTGGCCCCCTTTCCATGACTGACTGGAACACAGAAACGTGACTTGGGTAACACCGGATGCAAATGCGGGCACGGGGGCTTGTATCCACCGTCCTGCTCTCGGTGTGAATTTGCCCCGCTCTGCCTTAGTTAGAACCCCACAAAGACTGAGTCAAGGGGTCAGAAGCCCACAAACGCCGAGTCAAGGGGTCAGGAACGTGGGGTCTCTGTGGCCAGAGCCGCGTAATTGTATTGGCTGGGCCATCATCGCGCATAAACGATGCCTGTTTTTCTTGTTTGGCACCTATCCGCGCTTAACGAACGAGGCGGGTTATTAGGCGGGGCTGTGATGGCCACGCGTCTACCGTCTGACGACTGCAGAGACGGGGTCTGTCCCTGGGCTCTGCCCGAGCAGAGTATTTTGTGCCGAGCGATGGCCTTGACGGGCAGTGCTGGGGCTGGGGGCGCTCGGGGACGGCGAGTTTCACGGCGTGAGGACACATTCTGCGTCACCGTCCTTGAGGGCCACCGTTGAGGACCCCGTCCTCGACGGGAGGAAGCTGTTGGCTGAGCACACGTGGCAAATCCCATGAGCGAAACGTTTCGTTCCCGGGACACCTGCACGGACGTCCTTCTCGACATGTGCACTCGTCGACTTAGCTCATGCGACTGCTGCTGTAACCGGTGCATCCTGGTCGGTCGTGGGACCGTCTGCCTTTGGGTGAAGGGAACACGACCTTGCACTCGAGTTTTGGGGGCCCGGGGGCACGATCTGGGGTGCAGACGGGCTCCTGAGCTGGCCTGACGCGGGGTCCCGAGTGTCTGCGCTGACTCTGCGGGACGCGTCTGGGCAGCTTGCGCGGGACGGGCTAGGACCCAGCGCCCCCCGCCCCCCCCGCCCCCCCCCCCGGCCCCCCCGGCCGGGCTCATCCTCTGACCTAAGAGCTGCCAGGACAGTGGACAAAATAGCAAAGGGACCCTGCGGTCTGACAAACGCCCAGAGGGCCAGGTGCACGTCCCCCCCGGGTGGGGGGTGGAGGGGGCAGAGGAGACCATGAAGGTCTCCCAGGTGTGCACGTCACCCGCGCACGGGCGGCCCCCGAGTTTCCAGATGTGGCCCCTGCCCTCATGTGCGAGCGGGGACAGCAAGCGGCTCAATTAGGGCTCGACAGAGATTCCCGAGCCGCCTCCTGGCCCCCCGGGACTTGGGGGCCTCAGGTAGACACACGCGCGCGGCAAGGATGTTGTTTGCATTGATTAAAAGCGACTGCTAATAACGGGTAGGAAACGCTCACAGCCTCGAACCACGTGTCCCTGATTTCCAGAGGGTCAGCGTCTCATTAATCTTCCGGTGCATTTACAGCCTGGTGTCACTTTACCTGTAAAAGGACAAGGTCTGATGAAGGCGGAGGGATGTTCCCTGTGTCGCATCGCGGCCGCCGCTGCCCTCAGACGCGCGAGGGCGGGCGGGGGTTCATCCGCAGCGCCCCTTGGAGGAAGAGGACGTTGACTTGGGGATTTACGGCCATGGGGCAGCCGGAATGCACACACTAGAAACCAGCTTTCTTTTTTGACTGCTGGTTTGTTTGTTTGTTTGTTTTTGTTTTTTAAGCAGGAAACTGAGTCTCCTTTTCTCCCCCGAGCGCAGGACTGGACGAGGTTTTGCAGACGCGCGTGGGTGGGGTTTAGGCGTGTGGCTGAATGTGGAAAGGGAGGGAGGGTGGCCCCCCGTGTGTCGGGGTCTGAACACGGGGTCTCCTGCACGCAGGTGGCCCCATCCGGGGCCTCAGAGGCTCCGCTCCGACCGGGGACACACAGAACCGGGTTGGGGAGCAGCCCAGACGCTCCGTGGGCAGCTGGCGGGTGTAGACAGCTGGGGCCGTCCAGAGATGCTCATTCCGACTCCTTCTTGGAGCGGCGACCTTTGGTGTAACGTCTCTTCTAAGCGGCCCGCTTGCCTCGGGGCGGGGGATTCTCCAGCCGTGAATATTACAGGAGCGACTCTTTTCAGTAAACCGCGTAGCAGCGCCCTCGGCTCATCATGGGAACGTGGTGAGGGTTGGGGGAAACGGGGCAAAGCTTGGTTTCCAACTTCCTCCAAGAAGGAGCCGCACGAGAGGCGGGCGTGGGAGCTGACCTGTCTCGATGTCTCAGGGAAGGTGCTTTTTTAAGGCGGAATTCGTGTTTAAAGAGGGGGACTTTGAGTAAAGCCGGTGGCCCTCCGTGACGTGGGTGGGTCTCGTCCAATCAGTTGAAGGCGTTCATAGGACGCAGATTGATGTCTGGGAAGGAAGCGGGAGCTCTGTGTCCAGCTGGTGGCTGGGCTCTGGCCGTTACCCTCAGCTTGTGCCTGGGTCCCCGTGCTGGGTGACCCTGCACAATGGGGACCGTCCAACCTCCACAGACATAGGAACATCTCCTTAAAATAAACCTCTCTCTCTCTCTGTCCCTCTGTCCACACCTCACCCTGTCTTTGCCACACCCGGACTAATGCGTCCTGTCTGCTGTATCGTCATCGTGTCAGGTCGTGCGAGGAAGGAAAGGAGAAGCCGTGTTTGGCCTGTGCCTCTGCCCCCCAAGCTCATGCGTGTGGCTGAGTCCGGCAAAGGTGAGCCTGGCCTCTGCCCACCCCACGGCGGATCCCCTGTGTAGACGGCACAACCGGGAACCTGGCCGCCTGTCCCGCAAACGGGCAAACTGGTGCGGTAACCAGAGTCTCCCCACCTGCACAATGAGGCCCTCACCCAGATTCAAGGAGCTCACGGGAAGAAAACATGCGCATCCGGGCCTGGCTTCAACCTGGGCTCCACTCAGCGTGGGCTACTATGGGTTATGTTTCTCAAAAAATCAATTTGTTTTCTTAATTAAACATTTTTAAAAAATGTTTATTCATTTTTGACAGAGAGAGAGACAGAGCGTGAGAGGGGGAGGGGCAGAGAGAGGGGGAGACA
>NC_064817.1:408309-415483 GCF_023721935.1 Panthera uncia
GGGCAGAGAGAGGGGGAGACACAGAATCGGAAGCAGGTTCCAGGCTCTGAGCTGTTAGCACAGAGCCTGACGCAGGGGTTGAACTCACAAACCTCAAAATCATGACCTGAGCCGAAGTCGGAGGCAGAACCCCCTGAGCCACCCGGGCGCCCCTCAAATAACAGGTTTGAGGGACCAGAATTGCTGCTGCTTCGCCCCTCTTTTGGGGTCCACGGGTCACAGCACGGATCCGTGCCCACCTCACTGCTGTCCCCGTGGGGACCCGCTTCCTTTCGCCTTCAGCCCTGAGCGCGCGGCAGCCACGGAAGGAGTCGGGGGTCCCCGTTCGAAGATCCCAGGATGTGATTCGGGAAAGATTACAGCTCGCGGACGGCAAGAGCGGACGGCAAAGAAAACCCCTGGGCAGAAGCAAATCCTGGCCTAGCCACGTGGTCACAGGTTCCCGTCCGTGGCTGAGTCGTACTCCGCTGTGTGCAGGGGCCCCTGCTGCTTACCCAGCATTCCATCTGTCCACCGACACTTGGTGTGTCCTCACTTTGGGGCTGTTCTGAACGCACGTGCCATCACTGACCGTGTCTGTCTGAACACCCGCTTGTAATTCTCCGCGGCAAATGCCGGTTGCCGATCGCAGCGAGTGGGCGAAAGGCCACTAAATTATACACTTTAAAATAACACTAATAACGCTTTGAGGTGCCTGGGGGGCTCGGTCGGTGAAGCGTCCGACTTCGGCTCGGCTCGCGATCTCACGGTTCGCGGGTTCCAGCCCCGCGTCCGCCTCCGCGCTGACGGCTCGGAGCCTGGAGCCGGCTTGTTTTGGATCCTGTCTTCCTCTGTCTCCGCCCCTCCCTGACTCGAGCTCTGTCTCCGTCTCAAAATCAATGAACTTAAAGAAAATGGTAAGGGGTTAATTTGATGTTATGTGAATTCTCCCTCAACAGAAAGGAAAAAGCGAACTTGGAGGCCGCCAGGCCGACCCTGCAGCGCCCACACTTTGGGCCCAGACTCGCGTCTCCCCCAAGATCTTCTGTTCACTCAGGAGCTCACAGATGTCCCCGGACACGCCTTCCTGGGTTTGGCGCCATAAGGCGAGGCGGTCCGGCCGCGTCTCACAGAATCAGAGACACAGTGAGCTTCCGCCGAACCGCCCATGGGTTTCGGGGCGGGGCCCCGGGTCGAAATCCTCCCTGGTCTCACAGGACCCGCTCATTTCATCGGAAAATCATTGCTAACGTTGTTTCCTGTTTTGTGTAATTGTGAACAACGACTGGCCAGTCTGGTGGCGAGATCCAGCCTCCCGTTTGTCTCCGGTTAAGCGGCTGACGCGGGGGACTGGTGGCTCAAGACGCCGGGGAAAGCGGTGCGCGCCGTCTGGGGCGCGCGCGGAGCCGGAGGCCACGCACGGAGCCTGGTGCGTCCCAGCGGGAGTGCGCGCGCTGCACATCGCTTGTCGGCAGCGATAGGAGCCGATCCGCTGTCCTGTACACTGTTCGCTGCGTCCTCCGCCAGCCCCCCCACGTCTGAGGTCTCCCAGCGCACGCGATGGACACAAGAACCACCCCCGAAAAGCCAGAGGCCTGCAGGAAAGGCACGGAATGTTCTGGCATCGAGGTGTCCCATTGAAGAACGGAGTCGTGGGAAGGACACGCAGTATTCCGTATGTCTTGCACGTGGGGCAAGGAGGGTATTTTCCATGCCACAAAAAAGGGTAAAATTGGATTTCCAAAAAAAAAAAAAAAAAGAGGTGTGTGGCGGGGGGAGAGAACACAGAGAGGAATAGTGTTTGAGACCCAAACAGAGGCCTGGGGTGTCTGAGACCATTTCCTGGGGAAGCAGCGTGAGCTCGGGCCCCAGGCAGGACCCCGGGACCCGGAGAAGTATGAGGCCACGCCCTCCGACGCCCCCAGACCCAGAACTCCACGCAGGACGTGAAACAGACAGGAGACAGGATGGCGTTCGCCTGATGGGAAATCTAAAAGCCATTTCGGGCGTGAGCGGCTTGTGCGCGCTGGGGAGTGACCACGCTCGGCGTGCCCACCTTACGGGGCGGAGAGGAAATGTGTTACGCAGCAGGGGTCTGAGGACAAGCCCGGGAATGTAGCAAAATCACGCGCAGGTGCGACACGGGGCCGGGACACTGGCTGCGTCAGGCAGGAGGGGCTGTCTGGGATGGCTCAATAGCTTTTCCTCTGGCCGTGTGCGCACGGGGCCGGGGGCTCCCTGGGGTGGACTTTGTAAGGGCGCTGGTGCCGTCAGGGGGGTCCCCACCCTCGTGGCCTCATCCCCTCCTGGAGCCCCCCCTCCAAACGCTGTCCCCTGTGGGTTAGGATTCAACGTGGGAACTGGGGGTGGGGGACACAGTGCGCAGGGGTCCTCGCACCTCAACGCCGGCACCGTCGCTGGAGGGGAAACGGGTCCCGAGTGAGGGGGGCGTGGGAACTCGGAGGCCCGTGTGTGACCGCTGGGGTTATTGGCTGCAGTGGTGGGGGGCTGGTGACGTGTGAGGACCCCTCGCCCCGCATCTCCGAGGCTGCTTTCCTGTCGTACGTAGGCGCGCGGTGCGCACAATCGTCCGGGCGGACGTGCCAGGCGGAACGTTAAAAAAGATGTAGCCGCAGCGGCTCTGAGGATTTCCAGCCGGTGCCGGGGATTGTTGGCACCCGTGATTTTCCTTCCCCCGAGAGCGCAGGGAAGGATTTCCTACACGGGACTCGAGCCCCGCCGCCCCCTGCGCGCGCACCCGGGGTCGGGGCGGTGCCCCAGCTGGTGCCCGAGGATGGACAACCGGGAAGGGAGATATGGGAGGCGAAGCAGGGCCCGGCGCCTGTGCGCGCGGGGCGCGGGGCGCGGGGTGCGGGCGCGCGGTAGGGAGCGTGCGCGATTGTCTTCAGCTAATGGCAACGCGAGTGGCATTTATGGCCCTAATTTACGGAGCGTTAATAGTGGTGGAGTTGGGGTAAATCATTTCACTATTAAGATTTATGTCTTTGGGGCCAAGGACTAATTTCCATAACGCATTTACAAAATACATCTTGTCCTCTGAGGACGTGACCCGGCGGTGCCCCTCCCCACCCTGAAAGCCTCCCCTCCCCCCACGTCTGTCTGTCTGTCTCTCTCTCTCTCTCTCTCTCTCTCTGTCTCGCTTTCCTTCCGTCTGTCTGTACTTCTCTTCTGGAAAATAATTGGCAGAAGGGATTGGGCACCTGGGGACACAGACTGTGCCTGTCCTTCTTGGCCAAAGGGGTGGCAGGACCAGGGACGGGGTAAGACAGGGCTGGGCTGTGCAGGGGCTGGAGACGGGCCACGCTTGGTTCACCAGCAGGCTCAGCTCAGGTGCATTTAGGTAGCGTCATTGTTTTCCCGTGAAGTTGAAACTCTGGGGAGGCATCTTGGTCACGTAGGGCAGATGTGTTGATAAGACGCAGAGACCAGACGGCTGATAGACAACAGACTTGTACTTCTAATGATTCCGGAGGATGGACGTCCGAGATCCTGTCACTCAGCCTGTCTGTGCCTCGGTTTCTTGATGTCCTCAAGGGGGGTGATTGTTCAAGCTACTTACCGAGCGGCTTCCGAGAACCATTAATGGCAAGCAGTTGGGAACATAGTGGACAAATGTTCACAGGACACACGCCTTCCCGCATGTGGCTGCTGGGGTCAGGGCCCCGGATGCACAGGATCTCGTGCACGTTCACGGCTGCGTGACTCAAAACAGCTGAGATGTGGGAGCAAGCCCGTGGCCGTCGACAGACACGCGGAAAAAGCGAATGGGGTCCATCCGTGATATTTATGCTGTTGAGGAGGATTCAGCCTTAAAGATAAGAAAGGACGTTGTGCACCTACTAATATGGGGATGGACCTTGGGGACATGATGCTCAGTGACATAAGCCAGGCACAGAAGGACAGATCCTATGTGATCCCACGTACAGGGGTCCCTAGAGGAGTCACGTGCATAGAGACAGAGAGTAGATGAATGGAGCCGGGGGCTGGGGACAGCGATAGGGGACTCAGTGTTTCACGGGGACAGAGATTCGTTTTGGGAAGACGGAAAGTTCTGGAGACAGTGGTGGGGACGTTTGCACAGCATGATGAATGCATTCAATACCGCTGAACCGT
Source organism: Panthera uncia (assembly GCF_023721935.1). Taxonomy (NCBI): domain Eukaryota; kingdom Metazoa; phylum Chordata; class Mammalia; order Carnivora; family Felidae; genus Panthera; species Panthera uncia. The sequence goes on from NC_064817.1 coordinate 412,423, forward strand.
GAACCTGAAAATGATTAAGGTGCTAAATTTTATGTCCTGTGTATTTTGCCACCATAAGAAAAAAAAAACTCGGAGAAACATAAGAATGGGGTAACCTAGTGTATGAAAGAGACAGGTTCAGGCACGGATGGGAGTTGTGACGAGGAAGGCAGAGAGGAAGCGAGCAGGGCTCAGGTGGGGTGTGCTCAGGGTGGCACATGTGAGTTGACATGGAGTGAGGACAAGGAGGCCACGTGTGCAGGGAGAGCAACCTGAGAAGGAGGAGCACGTGACGTGCAAAGGGCCTGGGGCAGGAAAGAGCTGGACTGGTTGGCGTCGTGTGGTGGGATGGGGGAGGCAGTTGGGACCAGAGGGCCTGCCACTTCTGGGTCAGGCACAGCCTCCCCCCCTGGGCCAGATTGGACCCCTTTGTAAGGGGCTGGATACATAGGAAACAATGCCCTAAATTGTCATGTATGTTCCTTCCGCAGGCCGGGGTGGGGAGACGAAAAAAAAAAAAAAACCACGCACGTGCTTCCAGTATTCAGAAAGGAATGTGCATTTAATAAGCACACGGGTCTCGGCCGTGTCTGAAAGGGCACAGAAGGGAGATGCCGACGGGGTACGTTGTTAATGACCCCCCCCCATGTGACAAGTCGGTGCAGGAGTGCACAGAGTGTTCCCTGTTATCGCTGACACATTTATTAAATTAAGGCAGCCAGTCAAGCCTGCAGGAATAAAGCATCATTTTTATGCTGTTTACACATTACGGGGTCCCGGGGGACTCCTTACTTGGGGTTATAAATGCATCAGGCACCGTGCATAAACCCTGATGATGGCAGTGTCTCCGAGCAGACGTGGATTAATTGATTTCTAATGGGATCTGCACGGGGCACGTGTGCTTGGCCCCACGTAGGGGACCCTCTCCAAACAGAGGGAGACAGCCCTGCAGACACCGGGAGACTCCGGGAGACGAGCCTGTCCTGCCGCGGGGCTCACCCTTTGCTTTTGTAACAGGGGCCGTGGCCGCGGGGAATCCCTGGCCCCGCTCCCCTCCCCTCCCCGGCCTGTGTGGAGGGTGATGATTCGAGTTCTCTGTGTGTTTGAAAACATGCTCTGAATTCTGCGTACAGGTGCGCCGTGGTTCCTTTCGCTCACAGGGAAGTGTTTTATGGAATTTAAAGACACAGAACAAAACAGTGACGTTGCCAAGCGGGGTCCGGAAGACGGGTTACTCACGGATCTTCCCCGGCTGAGAGGTCCCTGGTTGTTCAAGAGGGTGACAGAGATACAGCCGGTTCACGGGTGGTCCTTCCGGCCCTGGCCCCGCTCTGTGTCTCTTCCCAAGCTTGCTGGTGAGACAGTTATGTTCTATCCCTTCCCTGTTCCCATGTGGCCGGTGGCAGGTCATTGCCCATCAGCACAGGGAGCAGGGACATGGCCAGGGAGTGCGCGGCAGCCGAGAAACGGAGGCGCCCCGACGTGCGAGTCTGTTTCCAGAGACCAGAGCCAATGAGGTTGCTCAGCCATCCATCGTCCATGTACCTACCTGCCTATCTGTCATCGGTCTGTACCAATGTGATCGGTCCATCCGTCCATCCATCCATCTATCCATCCATCCATCCATCCATCCATCATATGTATGTATCTATGTATCTATGTATCTATCTATCTATCCATCTATCAACCTATCTATCTATCTATTCATCCATTCAACTATCCATCTATCCACCCATCTATCTATCATCTATTATCTATCCATCCATCCATCAATTATCCATCCACCCATCCATCCATCTATTCACCCATCTACACGTCCAACTGTCCATCCGTCCATCCATCCATCCACCAATATCTATCTATCTATCCATCCATCTATCATCTATCATCCATCCATCTACCAGTCCGTCCATCCATCCATCCATCCATCCATCCATTAATCCACTTACTCTATCTATCTATCTATCTATCTATCCATCCATCCATCCATGGGTGAATCCATCCATTCACCCACCCATTATATCTATCTATCTATCTATCTATCTATCTATCATCTTTCTATCATCTAGCTAGATAGCTATCAGTCATATATCTATGTATCTATCTATATGTTGTGGGTCATATATATATATATATATATGCTTCTGGATTGGGATATATCTATATATCTATATCTGTCTATCTATATCTCTCTATCTATACCTAACCCTATACCTAACCCTAACCCTAACTCTATACCTTTATGCAGGAGACAGATTTATTTTAAGGAATCAGCTCAGGCAATGTGGGAGTCCAAGTGCAAAGTCTATGCAGCAGAGACGAGCAGGCTGCAGACACAGTGAAGGACTGATGTCACAGCTGGAGCCGTCGACTGTGGAAATCCCTCTTCCTCGGACGAGATCAGTGTTTGTTCTGTTCGGACCCTCAACTGATTAGACGAGGCCCACCCACACTGCTGTGCTCGCCGCATGGACTGAAATGCTTATCTCGTCCTGGAGCAGCCTCACACACACTCAGAACAACGCTTGGCCACAGGGGCCCTGCCAGGCAGACACATACAATTAACCTTCACTCTGAAGATTTAATAACTTATCGTAGAAATAGTAAAGCTGACCATTGGCGGACGCACTAATGTTGATCACTGGATAATACAGAGGAATAGGATAGCTTGCTTTACGCTTTTCTAAAAAGGGAAAGTTTGTCCTTGGCCAAACTTCCCCGTGGGAGCGCTGTGTTATCCTCAGGCTGTGTTGTTGCTGTTGGCTTGACCTGAATGCTGTGTGCTGCTTCAGGCCTTTCTGGATGCTTACGCCCTCTGGCTCTGCCCTTGCCTCTGTCCCAGTTGGGAAGGAGAGAGAAGCCTTTGGGACACAGCTCAGCGATCCTCTGTTGTGGACACGGCCTCCTGATGTCCAAGGACAGAGGCCCCGCTGCCCTGGGACTCAGCTCACTTCTTGCTCCATTGGGTTGGCGGAAAGGACAGGACCTGAGATTGTCCCCCATGGACAGGGGCTCCTCCCTGGATGGACTGGGGCTCCTCCCCTCCTCCCTGGATGGACCTGGGGGTGCTCCCCTCCTCCCT
>NC_064817.1:415493-424341 GCF_023721935.1 Panthera uncia
GGATGGACTGGGGAGTCCTCCCCTCCTCCCTGGATGGACCTGGGGGTCTGCCCCTCCTCCCTGGATGGACTGGGGGTCCTCCCGTCCTCCTTGGATGGACTGGGGGTTCACTCCTCCTCCCTGGATGGACCTGGGGGTCCTCCCCTCCTCCCTGGATGGACTGGGGGTTCACTCCTCCTCCCTGGATGGACTGGGGCTCCTCCCCTCCTCCCTGTATGGACTTGGGGGGCCAAGAATGTCTCCAATATTTTTGCTTGTGTTTGTCTCCAGGGGGAGGGACCAAGCTGTCATCTTGCAGACGGAGGGCCCTTGAGGGCAGGCCGTTTTCTTATCTGTCTTGCTACATGGGGTCTAGCCCAAGGGTAGGCTCCGTGCACCCTCTGGGGAATGGTCCCCGGGGGGTCATGTGGGATCCGCCTGGCTGCACGTGGGGCCCACTGGGCTGCGGGCCTAGTCTTGCCATCCGGTGGTGTTGTTTCCAAGCACGGGTGACAAATGGGGTCCTGAATATGGACGAGACGCATGCCGATACCCCACAGCTCTCCTGGTCCTACATCCCGTTACCAGCCTCTGAGACCCGGGTCCCCTGGTGCCGTGTCTGTGCGTGGCCACCGTCTGGTGCTCTGAGGACGTGCACCCAAGGCCAGCCCTTCCTGCACCCCTGGTGCCACGGACCCAGCGCTTGGGTCTCCCCACATTCATACGTTGCACTGTCGGCTGCGGTGCCCTGGGATTTGGGGCAGGGGTTCAGGCAGGGGGGTGAGGTCACGCGGGTGGGTACCCGCCGTGGGATTCGCGCCCTTATGAGAAGAGACACAAGAGAGTCAGCCCCGTGTGTATCTGCGCCCTGCCTTGTGCAGAGGCCCGAGGAAGGGGCGCTGGTCTACAAAGGCGACCCCGCTGGTCCCCGACCCCGGGCCTCCAGCCTCCAAGAGTACGACAAACAACCGCGTGCTGTCCGAGGCACCAATGACCGAGACCCCGAAATGCTGGCCTCTGAGGGAGGCAACGCATTGGGTCATGAACCTCAGGGCCCCGAACCCACACGGAGGAGAAAAGCCGCATCGCCAGGGCCCCTCCTGGTGCGGGATGCTGCCCTCAGAGCCAGGTGGCCGTGGGGTGTGCCGGAACCTTCTCTTGCAGGCACAGTCCTGGCCAGGGGGGCGACGTGGCCTCGGCGTGGTCCCACCAGACCTGCACCCGGGTCTCCGCAGACTGGCTGAAGGCCAGAGACAGTCCAGCCGTGCGCCCTGGTGCCGCGCCCGGAGCGCATCCTGGGAGGGCGCAGGTGTGCAGACACCGGAAGAAGATCCTGGGTGCCCCGCGCGGTTTTGGCTTCAGAAGGAGTCACTGTACCCCTGGGGTGTCCCGCAGGCCACGTGCGCGCGCACAAAGGCGGTGGGAATAGAGGCCACCCACGGCCTCAGACGCTGAGCAGCTGGGGGGGGGCTGCAAGGCCCGCATCGCCATCCGGGGCTCTCCGGGTGTGCGCGCGCGCCGTGCGCCGTGCAGACGCAAGCGAGGAAGGCGCTTACGCCTCTTGGAACCTGTCCCTGAAGGGCAGGCCTGTCCCCTCTGCAGATGCCCCGCAGGCCCTGAGCGCCGCCTCCAGAAGGGACGCCCCGCCGTCGGATTCGCGGGACGCACGTTCTTGAAATTCAAGCTGAGGCTTTCAATCCAGGCCTGCGCGCTGAGATACGTCACGTTTTTGTGTTTATTCCGCGGACCTTGTCCAGGGCACTGAATTTCTGCACCGCAGTGTTCACTTAAAAATATTCTGAATGATGCCGTTTGTTTTTTTTTTTCTCCCAGAGACAGAACAAAGAGGTGCCCAGGAAACCCCATTTTGGGGGTCTAGATTTTTAGTTGCTTTTATTATTATTAGGGGCAGTAGTAACTTAATTTATATTTGAGAGAGAGGGAGAGACAGAGAGAGACAGAGTGAGCAGGGGAGGGGCAGAGAGAGAGAGGGAGAGACGGAATCCGGAGCAGGATCCAGGCTCCGCGCTGTCGGCACAGAGCCCGACGCGGGGCTCGAACCCACGAGCCGTGAGATTTGGACCCGAGCATGTGGACGTTGTGCAGAAACGCCGGGATCCTCAGGGACAGGAACGCAGCGCCGGTGAGCTAAGGAACAGGCGATTCTGACCTCTCTCTCCTGCAGGACATTTTCAACGACGCGATTAGCCCGACCCCACGGAGGGTTTAAGTGTCTGAAGTAATCGTCTGCGCCCCCCTCCCCGCGCCGTGCGTGCACGTCTGTTTTTCCCCTTTTCTCTGCAGCTGTTAAGGGGTCAGCTCTCTTAACCACTTGAGCCGCACGAACCTGGATGTTTCCCAAGCCCGCAATCACGAGAGCTACGCCCCGCGACCGTTCCCGGGCAGATAAATGGCGGTAGTAGGACCCGAGTAGTTATCACAAGGTCGAGGTGAGTGCGGTCGGGGTCACGGGAGCCTGTGCGTGTGGGACAATCGCTCCTCGCTGCAAAGGGAGCCCGACTCACTTCGTTTTTTCCAACTTGCGGACGGCCTCCGCCGACTGGCGTCTCCAAGCAGAGAAGCCCACGAACCGAATTCCGCGCGTGGGAAACGTGTATCCAAAAACCAGCGAGCCGAGGGCGCCTGCTGTTTCCTGCTCGCGTGCGTCGAGCGCGATGGCCTCAGGGAGCCTGTGTGTGGGCACTTCTGTGCGTTTTTAGGAGCGGACGTGCTGTTCCCATGAAGGAAAAGCAACCGCTGTCGGGGAACAAGTCACAGGCATGTAGCGCGTTTACTAGACCACCAGCCTTGGCTGCTTCCAGAACGTTCTCATGGGCACGAAGGAGATCTCGTCCCCATGGGCTGTCACTGCCCTGCCCGTCCCCGGCGCCCAGCAGCCAGTGCCCGGCTTTCTGTCTGTGCATTTGCCTCTTGTGCAAATTTGTTATAAACGGGACGACACAGGGTGAGGCCTCGCGTGCCTGCTCGTCTCCCATCAGCATCGTGATTTCAGGCTCCAGCAGCAGATGCAAGAGCTCTGTCCCTTTTCATGGCCGAGTGACATTTCCCCGCGTGGATGTGGTTCCTCGGTCTGTCCCTGGGGGTGTGGGCTGCTGTGACTGGGTCCGCTGCGAGCACACGTGTGCGAGGTTTTGCAAGCAGCGGACCCAGTCACAGCAGGTGGGGTGCTGAGGCCCCACTGGTGCTGAGGCCGGGCTGGGGGTGCCTCGCACACGGGGGCCCGGGCTGGGGTGCCTCGGACACGGGGGCCCGGGCTGGGGGTGCCTCGGACACGGGGGCCCAGGCTGGGGGTGCCTCAGACACGGGGGCCTGGGCTGGGGGTGCCTTGATGTACCCCTTTCCTCCGTATCCTGTCTCCTCGACCCTGACTGGTCTCAGCAGCCCAGTTTGGAAGTCAAAAAAACCTTCTGCCCTGTCCCTCCCCCACCTCATTCCACTCCCTGCCCCTTCTCCCACTCATTTATTTGTTACCCCCCACCCCCACCTAGGGCTTGGGGGATGTGGAAACTCACTGGAGAAACTGTGCCCACCTCCTCTGATGGAGACATTGATTTCCATTGTGCTGAGCCCTCTGCACAAGAGAAAACACCTTTCCTCTATCCTCTTAGGTTCTATGACTGGGGCCTGCAAATGAAACAGATAAGCGATAAACGGGGGCGGGGGGAGAAACCTCAATACATATGCACAGGGGTCAGGGGGAGGCTCACAGAAAAGGAAGTAAAGACCTAGAGAGGTGGTCAGACTGGGAACTTGTGTGTCATTTTCACATATTTGTGGAGAGGTAACTATACAAGGAAAAGGGGACTGGTTGTGGGAAGGTGACTGTGGGGGAATCTCATGGAAGATGAGGTGGTTTGGAGAGGCTAGCTGTGCGGACTCCAATCCGTGTCCTGTTTGCTGGGTCAGCGGGGGTGGGGGGCTGCCTTGACGGGTGGAAGTGGATGCCCTGCTTTTCGGCAGATGCGGGAGAGTATCCGCTGGGACCTCAGCATGGGAGCATGACCTGACCTGTCTGCAGGCCGGGGCGGGGACTCCTGGATCCTCTCTTTTCCGGGGGGGGGGGGGACCACCCTTGTTCCACCGGCTGCGGTGGGAGCAGGAAGGATGTGGTTCTGTATGACGCCCACCCTGTGTGTGCACGTGGGTTCTCTGAGGTGCCCGTGGCGGGACTGACAGAGATCCGGGTGGGGACCGGTGTCCTGTGCACGGTGGATGCGGGTGCCTGCAGGGTGGTCTCGGAGGGCACAGGTGCGGGTCACTGGGTCCCTAGTCCCGGCGGGTGTGAGGCTGGGAACCCCCACTCTCATCCTGACCCTTCTCGGGGCGAATGTCACAGTCCAACCTGGGGTTTCCTCCTCTGGGGGCAGGGATCCGACTCTGTGCCCACCACCTGACCGTGGTATACAGCAGGCGCTGCATATGTGTTTGCCGTGCATACTTTTACCCCCTATTTGAGCTCAAATTCACATAAGCTCCCTCATTTTCTCGGGCACCGTTCGGGGCCCTTTGGGGCATTCGCCGTGCTGTGCGGGCAACACCTGTATCTGCTTCCGGAACATTCTCATCCTGCGAGAGGAAACCCCCCTTAGCAGCCCCCCTCCAGCCCCTGCCAACCACCTGTGCCTGCGTTTGCGGGTTCGGGACACGACCTCCCCAGACCGCGGCCGGCCACCTGGGCCCCGCCAGCCACAGTGACTTATCCAGCTCAACAGGGCTCTCTTCTGACCTCCTAATCAGTAAGATGAAGACATCCGGTCTGCGTGTATGACACGCGGGATGGCCGAAACCCCTCCCGCACGCTCCTGGGGAACAGGGAGGTCGTGGGTGAGGGGCCAGGAGCCCCCCGCCGGCCGCCGAGCGCGGGGCGCGGGGCGGGCTTCTCCAGGCGGATGACAAAGGAGGGAGGAAACGCCACAAATCACAGCTGAAACAAATCACCATCGTCCCTGTTTCCAAATTATTATATTTCTGGGGAATTTCGGGCTGTTACATGAAAAGGAAGACAGTGGGTCCACGGGGCTTTGATAGCCAGGTTATGCTAATAACGGGGGCTCATGTAAAATGCATAAGGTGTATCTTACTAAGGGAGAGGATTGCTCATAATTACTGCGTATACCTCATTCCAAGCGGATGCTCGAAGACCCCTTTACATCACAGCCTAATTACTTATAGACAGTTGAGCACAAAATTACTTTCATCTGCTGGCACATGTGGACGGACGGAGATTAAGCCTGTACCTTCCAGAACAGCTGGAAAATAAGGCCCGTGTTGTTCGGGGCTGATTGCAAAGTGCATTTCCTGATAATTAGATCGATTAAAGACAGACGCGTGCGCGCGCGCGCGAGCGCTGGCCCCCGCGTGCCTGGAGAGGGGAAAGAATTTGAATAACAAAGAGGCAGGCGATGGGGTGGGGGGAGGTCAGGGAGCTGTGATGGCCGTCCAGACAGACAGATGGACGGACAGACGCCCTGGGGTGCTGTGCTGGTGAGGCGTTCCCATCCTGGTTCAGGAGGGGACCCGGTTCCAACAGGGGGACCCAGGCGGGGCCCCCACGACGCCGCGCAGCGAACTCCTCCTGCCATGCGCCTGGTTTGCTTATTGTGGGTGCCAACGTCGTAATGAGGCTTTGCCATTTGTGTCCTGCTTGCTTTTCAAGTGGCTCAGGCAGCGTCCTCACGGGGCAGGCCATCATGGGGGGGGGGGGGGGGGGGGACTGGCCTCCACAGGTTGACGTGTCCCCTCCAGGGGCCGGGGTGGGGGCGCAGCGCACGGTACCTGAGCCAAGACACGGGCCTCACGTGGCGGATGGGACGCTCCTGGGGGCGCGTGTGCTGCGCTTGGCTTAAGTGAACCGTCGTGGCCACTGCAGACTTCCTGTCCCTTTACAGGCACCTGCGGAAAGCGGGCGACGCGGGCTCCCCACCGCGCAGCCTCCTCCCCGCCCCCCCGGGTCAGCAGACGTGCGTGCCAGCCTGCTCCGCGCTGCGGCCCCGCCAGCACGGGGCGCGCACAGGGCGCTGCTCGCGGGGGGCGGAACGTGGGCAACTCAAGGTTCCTCCAGCCGGACTCACAGCAGGTGCGACCAGGCAGGTCCTCAAAGTTCTCGGCTCCCAGCGCCGCCCCCCTCCACCCCAGTCCCCCAGCGGAAGCGGCAACCTCGGCACCTCCCCGTCACACTCACGCGGTCTGTGTCTCAAGGTCGACGCAAGGTCCCCGTGCCCCTCCCAGACTCTTTCCGGACGGGCCCACTGCCTTCCTCTCGCTGCACAGAGCATAGTAGACGCTCAATAAATGGGCCCAGCTGATTGAGGCTCCCCAGCTCTTCCCGAACCTGCGTGTGAGCTCGCAGTTCCCTCCTGGAACCTGGGAAACCCTAGTTCGGGGACCCCGCGCCACGCAGGTAGAGGACCCGCCCTCTGGGGGTGGCCTATGACGCACGCTGTCCTGGGCGCGCTCTCCCTCGCCTCCTGGATGTTGGAGTTGGCGCCCCTGCCTCGCGGACACGGGCCTCTCCCCGGGGTGCCCCATCCGTGCGCACCCAGGGGCTGGTGCGGAGCCACAGAAAAGGAGTGGGCACCAGGGCAGGCTTCCCCGGTCAGCAGCCAGCCCTGGCCTGGCACGGACGTCCAGGAAGCAAAGCCCAGCCCGGCTGCGCAGGTGTCGTGGGCCGTGGAGTCTGTTCTGAGCGCGCTTCTCGGAACATCTCCAGCCTCGGGCGTCTGTCTCCGCTCCGCCTCCAAAGACATGGAAAATTGGCCGTCTCCAAACAAGCGGACGCGGTTCCGCGGGGGGAGAGCGCAGGGGCGTGAGGGCGATGCGCATCTATTTCCAGATCACACACGCTGCCGCGCTACGCGGGGCTCCATTGATTGCTAATAATCTAATCCTTGTAACAGACTGGAGGAACCCATTATCCGCGAGTCGGCGTGCGGTCGATAGGTTTTGCAAAATAAAGACTCTATTGGATGCACACTAATAAAGCAAAAGGAAGCGGACCCTGTGGGTTTAATTTAGTGGTTCTCCCAGCGCCCACCCCCACGCACCCACTCACTCCACCCCCCCCCACGCCCCCCAAGTAGCAAAGATGCATCGTAAAGACATTGCCTTGTTAATCCTCCCCAAGGCGCGTCCCCGTGCCCGCAGCCGCCGGGTTATCTGTGCGCCAGAGAACGTGGTTGAGGACCCCGGATACGCACGTGGAAGTCACAGAACTCACGGCACAAGGCACCCGGGACGCTCGGGAGAGGCTCCCATGCTGCTGCTGGTGGGGTGAGGGGGGACCCCAGATCTGACGCTGCGTCCAGGGTGGCGCGTGCGAAAGGAGGCGCGGTGGACCCGGCCCCAGTCAACGCCGGTGAGAAATGCGACCCAGAGACCCTGGTTCTGCAGGAGGAGACAGAAGCGGCGGGACGGTGTGGCCGGCAGACGTGCCTGGCGGCCACGCTTGGCACCCAAGGGCATTCATTCTGTGGGTCAGTCTCAGTGTCCCTGGTGCCGGAGGTGGATGCCATCCTCGTGCGCCCCTGAGCAGGCGGATGCATGAGAGGAGCCTGTGAATCAGTGGATGAAAGGGGCCGGCCGGGCCTCCCCAGTGTGGGTGGGCCTCGTCTAATCAGTTGAAGGCCAGGCTAGGAGGATGAGAGAAGGACACCCGCCTCCCCTTTTCGCACATTCCCATCGGAACCTCCTGGGTCTTGAGCTTGCCCGCCGCACAGGTGGGACTTACAGGGTCTGTAACCAGCAGGGTCGGTTTCTTCCTCCAGGATTTATGTCGTTCCCCGTCTCTCTCTCTCTCTCTCTCTCTCTCTCTCTCTCTCCCTCTCTCTCTGTCTCTGTCTCTCTCTCTTTCTCAAGGGCTCGGCTGCCCCGTGTGGGTGTGGGAGATGCCCCCCGGGTAAGGCAGGGTGGAAATAAACACGGACGGCTTGAGTGACCCCATCCCCTCCCCAGGGGCGTATCTGCTTTGTAAGGACGTGGGATTGTATTTGGAAACCGGGGTAATGAGACCTGCGTCGTTTCTCCGGAAGAATTCTCTGTGGGATTCCTCGAGGAGAAGTGGTCCCTGCGAGTGTTCGATATGGAAAACCCCCAGGTGGTGATTACGTGTCCTTCCTGAAAGCCTCACGCGGTTAACATCTTCTGTGCACTTCTCCCCGTCTCTTTTCTTTCCAGGCAGAGCTGTAGAATGCCCTTCTTTTGTAAGGATTAAAAAATGCAGTTTTGGGAAACCATTTTCAGGAAACACACATGTGGCCGCGGGGCCACACGGTGGGGGGCGGGGTCTGCTTGGCCGCACGGCCGTCCGGGCGCCCACCTGTCCGAGTCTCTGTGTCTCCTTCGGGATGAGGAATCAGCCGGGGCCGGGGACACTGCGCAGGGCGAGTGCCCCGAGGAGAGAGGACTCAGGCTCCAATGCCACCGGCCAGGTGGGCGGGCGCCCGGCTCGGGGAAGGGACGGCAGGACACGCACAAATGACAGGACTGGCAGGGCCTTTGCTCGGGGGGCGGGAGTGAGGCTGCCCTATGTGCCTGGGAAGCAGAGGGAGGAATCTGGGGTCGAATGGTGTCCCCCCCCCCCGCCCCCGACAAGTTTACATCCACCTGAAACCTCAGGACAGACCCTGAGACGCGAGGCATAGATGGAAGCCCTGTTCTCCCGGCCAGGATGACAAACAGATTCTCCCACGGAGTTTCCAGGAGGAACCAGCCTCAGCCCTGCCTGGACCTCAGACCCCCAGCCTCAGATCTGCCTGGACCCTGACCTCCCAGCCTCAGTCTTGCCTGATGTCAGACATCCAGCTTCAGCCCTGCCTGGATCTCAGACCCCCAGCCTGGGCCCCTCCTAGAC
>NC_064817.1:424351-427840 GCF_023721935.1 Panthera uncia
TCAGCCCTGCCTGGATCTCAGACCCCCAGCCTGGGCCCCTCCTAGACCTCCGACTCCCAGCCTCGGCCCTGCATGGATGTCAGACTCCCAGCCTTGGCCCTGCCTGGATCTCAGACCCCCAGCCTCAGCCCTGCCTGGATCTCAGACTCCCAGCCTGGGCCCCAGAAGTATCTCAGAGTCCCAGCCTCGGCCCTGCCTGGACCTCAGACCCCCAGCCTCTAGTCCTGCCTGGATCTCAGACTCCCAGCCTCAGCCCTGCCTGGATCTCAGACCCCCAGCCTTGGCCCCTCCTAGACCTCTGACTCCCAGCCTCAGCCCTTCCTGGATCTGAGACCCCCAGCCTCCACCCTGCCTGGATCTCAGACTCCCAGCCTCGGCCCTGCCTGGATCTCAGACCCCCAGCCTCAGGCCTGCGTGGATCTCAGTCCCCGAGCCTGAGTCTCGCCTGGACCTCTTTCCCCCAGCACTGGGAGGGGTTACACATCTGTTATTGTATTGGTCCCTGTGTGGGGGATTTACCAGAAAAGGCAGAGTTGAATAAGATGTGGACAGAGAGCGAGTGGGAATGGGGGAGGGGCAGAAAGAGAGGGAGACACAGAATTGGAAGCAGGCTCCAGGCTCCAAACTGTCGGCAAAGAGCCCCATGCGGGGGCTCGAACCCACGAACGGTGAGATCATAACCTGAGCTGAAGTTGGACGCTTAACCGACTGAGCCCCCAGGTGCCCCGGGATGACACGTTTTCAAATGCTTTGTGCCATTTTGCTTTGAGTGACGTCAGAAAATTCAGGGCAGAGTCAGCAGTAGCAGACGATGAAGGACTTTTCCAGAAAGAGTCAAAATGGTTAGGTCTTTGTAGCCGCGTTTGTGTTGTTTGTTTAAACGTAAGGACCCCCTTATAATACAAGCCGTCTATGATGATGCTGGTGGGTTGGACTGGATACATCCCGTGACCGGTCGTGACCTGGGCACAAATGCCCACTTGGCTGGTTGTATCTGGTCTCCCGCGTCTGACCTTCGGGGACAATGTGCATCCCACGGATGTGCCCGTACGCACGGCATCGTCCCCGACGTCTTGGGAGAGCAGTGCTTTTTCTCTCTCTCTCTCTTTAAACGCACTTTGGTTTTTAGTGCGGTTTGAGGCTCCCAGCAAACCCGAGTGGCAGGTACAGAGATGGAGAGGGGACCATTTCGATGGTAATCACCACTGCGTTTTCAGTCCCGGCGTCTCAGCCGCGGCCACCAAATTTATGGTAACACATTATATGCCGCCGTTCGCGTCTAAAACGAAGCCGGCTCAATTAGGGCCCCCCACGCGGCCTTGTGGGAGTGCATCATTATTTATCATTACCGGACTTCATCATAAAACAGGGTCAGCCGGGGTATTTTTACTGCAGAACTCGAGACAGAACATAATGTGATCGTGTGTTCCACCATGGTCATATTAACTCCCAGATTTGAGTCATTTTGGAAAAACAAAAATGAGGTCTTTCTTTTTTTTTTTAATTTTTTTTTAACATCGATTTGTTTTTAAGAGAGAGACAGAGACAGAGCATGAGTGGTGGGGGGCAGAGGGAGGGTCCCAAGCAGGCTTGATGCAGTCAGCAGAGAGCCCGATGCGGGGCTTGAACTCACGGACCGTGAGCTGAAGCCAAGAGTCGGACGCTTCAGGGACTGAGCCCCCCAGGTGCCCCCAGGCCTATGTTCTTTTAAACTGATAGAGGCTTGGGGGCACCCTACCCTGGGAAGGCAGGGGTTCTCAGACCGAGCACCAGGGCCATGCACAACAGAGGGGTACAGACAGGGGCCAGAGGCTGATTTTGGGGTGCTCCATATCTGGGTGTGGGTCAGAGGCTGAGTTTGGGGTGCTCCATATCTGGGTGCGGGTCAGAGGCTGAGTTTGGGGTGCTCCATATCTGGGTGCAGGTCAGAGGCTGAGTTTGGGGTGCTCCATATCTGGGTGCAGCCCAGAGGCAGATGTCTGTCCAGTGGGGGCTGCGCACAGAGCCTCTAAGGCCGGGCTCAGCCAATCGAAGCCCCCGGCTGACCGGCTCTCTGCTTGTTATGGTCGATAAAGGTTTATTGGCACCCAGTCCTGCCTGTGAGTTGACAGACAGCCCGGGCTGCCTTCCTGCCACCGGGCGAGGGCTGAGGGCTTCCCGCAGATGCTGCACGGCCCCCAGAGCCCCACGGACTGTCTGTCGGGCCCTTTGCACAGGACGTGGGCCCTCCCCTGGTCCAGATGCTGTTTGACGGCCGCTGGATCCTGACGAAGCGACTCTCGGTTGGTTTTGCTGGGAAAAGGGCACCGTTTCCCTGGGGGGCATGGACAAGGGCCCCAGAGGGAGGGGACTGTGTCCTCTGTGCAGCTTTGAAGCCTGAGCCCAGCAGATTGTTCAGCACCTCCAAGGCCCTGCCCTGGACGAAGGCGGGTGGGAGAGAGGGCGGGTCGTCCGGGGGGGCCCCTTTGCGGTGGCTGCATCTGCGAAACAGACCCGGATCCGGATGGAGCTTGGCGGAAAGCGGCGACCGGCCGTCCCGACACCCCCGAGCGGCCGAGGGGGCTCCGTGAAGCCCCCTCCCTGGGTCCCTGCATTCCCGGCTGCTCTGTGCCCAGGTCCCTCGCAGCCCCAGTTCAGACCGTGTCTTGCCATGTTTGTGTGTTCGGCTTTGCTTGAAATAAATCTCATCTGCTGCCGTTTTCAGGAGCAGTAATTCACTATTTGGGCTGCCTGGTTTTTTTCTCCTCTCACTGTTTAAAAAAATTGTGCTAAAATATATATGATGCGAATGTTTCCTTTTGCTCGTTTCTAAGTGTGCGGTTACCAGCACTGCATACTTGGAAGGGTTTCTGGGCGGCCCAGACAGAGACCCTATAGGCACTCGGTAGGCCCTCCCCGAGGCCTTCCTCCCCCACCCCCTACAGCCTACTGCTTGGCTTTATGGATTTTTCTGTTGCCTACATTTCACGTAAATGAGATCATGCCATGTTGTCCCTTCGTGTCTGGTTTCTCTCTCTGAGCAGCATGTCCTCAAGGATCACCCCACGTTGTAGCAGGAGCAGAACGTCCTTCCTTTTCACTGGTGAGTGAACCTCCATGTTCGGTGAACCCTATTCATATACTCATCCTTCCATCCAGCCATTTATCCATCCGTCTACCTACCTATCCATCATCTATCCCTCCATCCGTGCATGGATCCGTCCACCCGTCCATCCATCCACCTGTCCATCTGCCCATCCACCCATCTGTCCATCCATCTGTCCATCCATCCATCCATCCATCCATCCGTCTATTCATCCGTCCATCCATCTACCCATGTGTCCGTCCATCCGTCCATCCGTCCACCTGTCCATCCATCCATCCATCCATCTGCCCACCCATCCATCCGTCCATCTGTCCATCTGTCCATCCACCCATCCATCTGTCCATCCATCCTTCCCCTGTATCCATCCATCCATCCATCCATCCACCCATCTGTCCATCCACCCT
>NC_064817.1:430840-433064 GCF_023721935.1 Panthera uncia
TCCACTGATCCATCCATGCATCCATCCTTCCATCCACTGATCCATCCATCCATCCATCCATCTTCCATCCTTCCATCCATCCTTCCCCTGTATCCATCCATCTATCCACCCGTCCATCCATCCGTCTGTCCATCTTCCATCTGTCCATCCATCCATCCATGCAACCACTCCTCCATCCAGCCATCCATCCGTCCATCCATCTATCCATCCATCCGTCCATCTTCCATCCGTCCATCCATCCATCCATGCATCCACCCCTCCATCCATCTCTTCATCCATCCATCATCTATCCATCCATCACCGGACATTTACGTTTTGGCTCTTGTGGCCAATGTCACTGTGAGCACAAGTGTGCAAACACCTGATTGAGTGCTCATTGTCAATTCTTTCGTCTCTATTCCCAGGGGTGCAATTGCTGTGACACATAGTTGTGCTGTGTTTCCCGTGTGGGTCCCGGATCCTCCACACCTCTGCCCTCATTTGCTATTTTCCGTTTTTGAAAATTCCAGCCGTCTGCGTGGGTGTGAAGGGTTCCTCGCCAGGCCCTGGCTTTGCGCTCCTCTGATGATCGGCGGCACCCAGCATCTTTTCGTGCGCTTATGGGCCACGTGAACGTCCTGTTTGGAGAAATGGCCATTCGCGTCCTCTGTCCATATTTAAATTGGGTCTGTCTGTTTGCGGTTGAATTGCAAGAATTGTTTATGCGTTCTGGATACTAAACCCTCATCCCACATATGACTTGCAAATATTTCCTCCCATTGTGTGGGTTTTTTTCCCTCTTTGTTATTCCTTGCACTGTCTTGGTGGTGTCCTTTGATGCAGAAATGCTTTAAATTTTAATGCAGTCCAATTTATGTGTATTTCTTTTTTGTTGCCCGTGCTTTATTGGCATCATGTTTAAATGGGCTGCTTTTAACCGCAGCTATCTGTGTGATTGTCTGGTCGAAAGTATAATGGATAACGTCGCGGGCCCTGGGGCTCTTACGGGCAGGACCCTCGCTCTCTCCGCCTCTGCCGTGGGACGTCCGTGTTCTGGGTTTTTGAAAAGAGTTTCAACCCCGATCGACGCGCACAGAAGGGAGCCGGTGTTTGAAATCGACTATCCGAACTGGACTTTTTGGTGACGTTTCAGAGTCTGCGGTGGCCCCGGAGGAAAGGGCTGTCCGTACTCAGGATGCTCCCGGGGATGACTATGTCCCGCCCCCGCCCCCGGCCTCTCAGGCTCTCTTTTACCTGCAAATGTTGTTAAAAAAGAAAGAAAATTGCAAAGGCCACGATGCCCTGTAGATTGGTTTTTATCCACGAATAGTTTGCATTTTCAGAGCAGTTTTGGGCTTTCAGAAACACTGGGGGCATAGAAGACGGAGCCCCATGCATGCCCCCCGACCCCCATTGCTGCTAGCATTTGCTGTGTGTGTTTATGTCGCAGGTGAGGAGCCCATCACAGGTGAGGGCTTGCTGTCGGCTCTGTGCGTTCTGCGGGGTTCGGGCAAACGGACACGGACGTGACTCCATCACGACAGAGTCACGTGCAGCGGCTTCCGTGCCCCCAAAGTCTGCAGTGGCCCCACCGCTGATCCGGTCTTCCTTTTCCCAGAGCCCTTAATTCAATTGCTGAGCTTGTCTCACCAGCTGCGGTCACTACTCATCTTTTGTGGCCGAGAACAGCTTTCCTCGCGAGTACAAAGGACTCCTGGCTGCTGCCCGGGTACCACGACGTGCATGTAATTACGCGGCACCAGGCTCATGATGGGGCCCAGCGCAGCCCGCGTGGCACATGATGAGTGTCCGAGAGCATGATTTCTTGTTCTCGACCACAAAGGGGGGTGGCTGGCAGGCTGAGCCCGTGGCTGCATTTAGACCCACGTGGACACAGCAGCTCAGAGTTCCCACACTCGGGCGGGTCGCGGGAGCCCGGAAGTCTCTGGTGTGGACTGCCTGCCGGTCTGAAACCTTTAGTCAGTGGATCAGAACGCTGGGCTCTCCACTGCCTGCAGGGGTGCTGAGACCGGGTGTCCCAGGGAACCAGGGCATGGGTGGGGGGCCAGATATCCCTCAGGACAGGGCAGGGGTGCTGTTGTCCTCATGGGGCCAGAGTGAGGGCAAGGAGACCGTCTCCCTTCCAACTGTGGTGTTTGAAGGGGCTGCGTACCTCTCCATGAGCAGGTGCACCAGAGACCCATGAACAGGTGCACCAGAGACCCATGAACAGGTGCACCAGAGA
>NC_064817.1:433074-438183 GCF_023721935.1 Panthera uncia
CCATGAACAGGTGCACCAGAGACCCATGAGCAGGTGCACCAGAGACCCATGAACAGGTGTGTTAGCTACCCATGAACAAGTGTGTTAGCTACCCAGGAGCAGGTGCACCAGAGACCCATGAGCAGGTATGTCCACTCCCCATGAGCAGGTGTATCAACTACCCACGAGCAGGTGCGCTGGACGGGGCTGGTAAGCAATCAGTTCACAAAGACCCTTTGACACCCAGGAGTCTGATTGGCCACAAGGCTGTGAGGCATCAGAGAAACATAAGCAGCGAATCCACTGCTGAATGCCCCTGCCCCACGGACGACTTTCCCGGGTCAGCTCTAGCTCCGCGGGAGGGGGCCGAAACACGCCTTGCTTTCAGAGGGACGCAGGACTTTGTGGCCAGCGGGGTCTGTGTTTAGCAGGAATCGACCGGGACATCGACCGGCATCCGTTTATGTGCAGTTATGGACCTGGGACGTGGTAATGCACGAGGAACAGAAAATGCTGTGCGGTGAATGTAGCAGGAACGTTTTTCTCCCTCCGTTTTTCAGAGCGGTGATGAGCCTTAACGACTACGCAGGTGTAGAAAATATTTGCTAGAACCAGAAGCGGGTGAAGGGAGCATATCTCTGCAGGGCATTTTCTTAGCTGCCGCTGGACGGGGCAGGTGGCTGGACACAAAGCGGCCAACGGTCGTGTCCTGGGTGTGCCTGGGTTGGGGATTGGTGGCCGTCTGTGGTCCTGGCTGCCTGGGGGCAGCATCGTAAAGGCAGGAGGCAGGTCACGTCAGCGCGTCTGGACATCCGTGGATCGGGGTCGACACCAGCAACTATTTAATTGTAGACTCACATCCACGAGGAAGGGATGTCTCAGGGAGGAGAGTCCCGCTGGGTTGGGGGCTCAGGTGGGTTCTCTGTTTTGTGGGGACAGCGGCAGAGGGAGCCCCAGACGGACGTCCCGATGGAAGGGCTCTCTTCCAGTGTCGGCCTTCCGGAAGCCGAGCCCTTTCGGAATGCAGGTCCGGGAAGTCGTGGCTTATTAATAACCAACGGACTCCATGTGTGGACCCGATGGCCGGCGTGCAAGATCCCCGTGTGAGGCGAGCTCCCCTATGCTGTGCTACTCACAGACCTCCCCAGCGCCCCATGCGACCCCGCGGCTCGGAAAGGCCGCGTTCCTGCCTTGGGTTTGTCGTTCCTGCGCACGAATGTTCCGTGATGGGAGGGAGCGCCCTGAGCCGTGAAGAAACGACGTCCACAAACACACATCTCCAAGTTGTGCGCCTCGATTTTGTTTCCTTTTCCCCTGCATTTCCCTCCCCGACCCCTCACCCCCCCGGAGGGCCAAATCAGCCGTTTTCGTTGTTCTTTGAGCCCCGATGGCCATTTCGCAGAAACCCAGCGAAACAACGTGTCTGTGTCTGCGTCTGGACAGTTGTTGGGGGTCCTGACATCTCTCTGGCCGGGAACGCGGACGCTGGATGCACTCTCTGTTTTTATTGGTTTATTTCTTGCAGCGTCTCAGACCCCGGAACATATCGTTTCTCTCGCTTTTCCTTTAAAAAATCAAATTACAACGTGACATTCAATAAAATATCTTTTGTGCAGCTAGTAAAAACGGGACCTTGCAGTCTTGACAATTAACCTACATGGTGCCACACGCCTCCTGTGATACAGTTTATGGGTTGACTTTTATGTCAGCTTTTCCTATATATATATTTTTTTTTTTATTAAAAAAAAAAGCCCCATTATGTATTAATAGCCTTCTATGTTTTAAAAGTTTCTTTTTCTTGTGTGGGGAGAAAAAAAAATCATTTGCCTTTTAATGGGGTGTCAGATTTGTTTTCCAAACCTTGTAAAAGGGTTAGCGTTGTTACGCACGGACAAGCACTTTCTTCAGAATCAATGAAAACTCTGTTTTGCGAGGTAATTCACGGCCCTCCCTCGGCGGTTCCGTGGAAAACTTAATTTCACCATTTTGCAAAGTGGACGGGTGGGACCTTTCTCTGCGGTTTAACTATTTTCACATGGAGGGAAACGCCGTCTCGGCCCCTCACACGTACTAAATAACCTGCAGGCCGCCCTGTGTCAGGGGCATCTTGGCAGCATGGGGGGGGTCAGAGCTCACAGAGATGCCAGCTTCAATTAGGGACGTCGTAAAGCTGTTGGCAATTAACTCTCCCCCGCGCCCTCCGGCAGGCCCCGACCTGATGCTCAGAGCCCCCAACGACAGCTGGGGAGACTCGGGTGTTGCAGCTGACTGGGTTTTCTTCCACCGGGGCCGTGGGTTCCTGTTCTTGGCCATGGGGGGGGGACACGGTCGGTGACCACCCAGCTGGCGTGGGCCCGCCACGGGGGTATTTTGTGGGTCCCGCCCACTCGGCGACCGGCCATTCTCGGTACACTCGGGGTCTGAGCAGCACCCCTCTGTGCCCCGGGGGCCGGCCACCCCACGGTTGTGCGTGCTGGTGTATCCTGTTGTGTGCCTGTACACATCAGGGCCATCTGTGTCTATGTCCATACAGGCTGCAGAGTCAGGTTCTCTGCAGACCTTGGCGAACACTCTGTCCCGATCCCCCAAGCATGGGGGGCCGTGGTGGAGTTGCAGGCTCACATCCGCACCCGGGATGCCCCAAAGGGTGTGAGGAAGGCCCCTTTGAAGGGAGGAAGAACCCCTACCGTGAGTTCTCCAGTAGGTAGACATTCGTCCGAAGGAGAACACGGTCCCTTAGAAATAAGGAGCATGCGGGTTACGGAAGCCTCGTGAACCTACAGCCACGTCGTGAACCTACAGCCACGTGTGCTCCCTGCTGAGCCCCTAGTTCAGGGGTGGTCACGTCCGGAGCTCACAGGGGCGGGAGCAGCTGGCGTTGGGGGTGAGCATGTGGGGTTGGAAATGGGCAAGCAGGTGCATGACTGGGGAGTGAGTTAACACGTGTGAGGGATCTGAGTGCCCCGCAAAGGGTGAGGGAGGCTGAGGCCCAACCTGAATGACTGGCACAATCAGGAGGGGTTTAGACCCCCCCCACACAGGGTCCTGGGTACCGCGGGCACTGGGGAGGCGATGGAGAAGGTGCCAGGGGGCAGGCACTGGCTAAAACGAGAGGGAGTGGGGAGTTCCCTGAGACCCTCAAGCCACCACTTGTCCGCCCCCACAGGGGGAGGGGGATGGGCTGTGTTCTCTGGAGCTGGGAGGGCAGGTTGTCTGGGCGTGGCAACGACAGGCAAGATGGAGGGCACACACGTGGGCACACGCCCCTACATGTCGCGTTTGGGGTGCATATGTGGGGTGTAAAGTATTAAGGACATAAAACTAAGACGATTGTTACCGTAGAGTTCCAGGTAGTCTGTACCCTGCACGAGGATTGGTGAGAGGCACATGGGCGGCCTTTATTCACTACGGTTGTTCTAGTTCATGATAATTCCTTCAATTCTACAGCAATTTAGTCTTTGTACAGGAAGTGCCACCAAGTCAGGGGCTTAAAACTATAGGAGTTTGGTTTCTGCCAGTCCTGGAGACAAGAAGTCTGGAATCCAGGAGGGGCAGGACCCCTGAGATCCAGGTAGGGCAGGACCGAGCTCCCTCCTGGGGCTCCAGGGGAGGGTCCTTCCTGCCTCTTTCAGTTTCTGGGGCTCTAGGCATCCCTGGGCTTGTGGCCACGCCCCTCCCATCTCTGCCTCTGTCTTCATGTGGCTTCTCCTTTGTGCCTCTGTCTCTCTTCTGTCTCTCACAAGGACACTTGTCATTGGATTAGGGCCACCCTGACCCAAGAGGGCTTCACCTTAACTTACATCTTAATGACATCTACAAAGACCCTATTTCGCAAGAAGATCACATTCTTAAGCTCAAGGAGCGAGGACTCCAACATAATGACTCTTGAGGGTCACCATTCAATCCATAACACTCTTCTTTATGTATCATATGCAGTGAAAGCAAACAGGTAATGCAGTAAGTTTACGATGGACTCTGCTGTACTGACTTCCACAGAGTCATGATGCAGATGGCCAAACGGGAAGACAAGTTGATGTTTAACTTGCCCCAGAAAGATACAGTCTTAGTAAGTCAACATTATGAAATGATTTTCTTGCCTTCCTGCTTCATGCACGAGATGATCTATATTGCATTTTTCTTTTGCACTGGCTCTGTGTGATCTCAGCTAAGATAAACTTTCATCAAAAGACTAATGAACAGAAAGTTTAAAAAAATAGATTAATCACCAAATAATTGTGTTCAGAGTGTGTCCAAGTATAGAAAATCAGGGCATTAGCAGAAAAGAACATATTTCAATATTTATGAAGCAATTTTTCTATAATTAAGAGGAATTCTGTAATAGGTTTTTATTGTTGTCATTCTTTTGAATCTTAATCCATAAATTCTTATCAAATCATTAGAAGAAAAATGTATAACTCCGACGTGAATATCTTCCCTTTGATGAGCCTGGCGGTATACCAGTTGTTTCAGGTTTTTGGATCATGTTGGAGGATAAATAAAGACCATTAGAAGTTTCTGACTAATTAGAAACACAGCTGCAGGTACACAGAGGGAGGTAACAGGGAGAGAAAGATATCCAGCTGATGACATAAGATGGGGCATGTCTGTGCTCTCCACTTGGTTGTTCATTAAGGAGGGAGTGTATTTTATGGTGTAGACAGTCTGAGGGCAGAATGCTGAGGGTCTGGGGGGCTCATCTCCATCAGGAAGGAAGGCTTTCCACCACACTGGAGTCCAAAGCTGTTTTACACCAAGGTGGAGTAGACAGGAAGCTGAAGATGTCTGGTGAAAGGAGATGGCCGTGAGTGCATAATTCCCAGGCAAAGTTGTCCAAGATAGAGGCCAATATGAGGCTCCTCCCAGGGGTCTCCAATCGGAGAGACCCTGTATTAGCCAGCGTTCTTCAGAGACACAAAATCAATAGGATGGATGGATGGATAGCTAGATAGCTAGCTAGATGGATATGGTGGATGGATGAATGGATTGATGGATACATAATGATAGATAGATAGATAGATAGATAGAGTGGATGGATGGATGGATGATAGATAGATAGATAGATAGTAGGTAGATAGATAGATAGATACATATATATGGTGGAAAGGTGAATGGATGGATGGATGGATAGGT
>NC_064817.1:438193-438564 GCF_023721935.1 Panthera uncia
ATGGATAGATAGATGATAGATGGTAGATAGATAGAAAGATAGATAGACAGATAGAGTGGATGGATGGATGGATAATAGATAGATAGATAGATAGATGATAGATAGATAGAAAGATAGATAGAGTGGATGGATGTATGGATGTATGGATGGATGGATAATGGATAGATAGATAGATAGATGATAGATAGATAGATAGATAGATAGAAAGATAGATAGACAGAGTGGATGGATGGATGGATGCATGGATGGATGGATAATAGATAGATAGATAGATGATAGATAGATAGAAAGATAGACAGATAGAGTGGATGGATGGATGGATGCATGGATGGATGGATAATAGATAGATAGATGATAGATAGATAGAAAGA
>NC_064817.1:441564-444714 GCF_023721935.1 Panthera uncia
AGAGTGGATGGATGGATGGATGCATGGATGGATGGATAATAGATAGATAGATGATAGATAGATAGAAAGATAGATAGAGTGGATAGATGGATGGATGCATGGATGGATGGATAATAGATAGATAGATAGATAGATGATAGATACATACATACATACATATGGTGTATGGGTGAATGGATGGATGGATATGTGGATGGATGGATAGATAGATGATTGATAGATAGATATAGATAGATGATAGATAGATATCATGGATGCATCGATGGATGGACAGATAACAGCTAGATGGATGGATAATGGATGGAGGGAGGGATAGATGATAAATTGATTAATATATGAATAGATACAGACATATCGATCTGTATAAATATATAAATACAGAGAGATAGATGGATGAGAGGGAGATCGAGATTCCTTACAAGAAGCTGGCGCTTGCAATTACGGAGGCTGAGACATGGACGGCCCGCCATCTGTCAGCTGCAGACCCTGGCGGAGCCTGGGACGGGACTCAGTCCGAGTCTGAATGTCTGAGAACGAGGAGGGCCGGTGGCGTAAGTTTCGGTCCAAGGGCAGGAGAAGATGGAAATCAGATGGAAAGGGGGAAAATTACCCCTTCTTCTGCCTTTTTGGTCTGCACAGGCCTTCAACTGATTAGACCAGGCCCACCCACACTGAGGAAGACTATCCGGTTTGCTCAGTCCACCGGTTTAATGTTAATCTCATCCAGAAACACCCTCCCAGGCACCTCCAGAGTCATGTTTAGCCAAGTGTCTGGGCATCCCACGGTGCAGTCGAGGTGACCCATCCCGCTAATGCTCACGTATCCCAACAACGCTCAGGACCATTTCCCTCTCTCTGCTCAGCTTTTGTTTCTCTGCACGCTCACATTCAGTCACGTACAAGCTTAGACTGCTGCCACCCAAGGGACGGTCCGCAGCGGGACTGTGGCCACCAGGGAGCTGGTCAGAGCGTGGGCACGTTCGTGCTGCCCCAGACCTGCTGAATTGCCTGCAGGTACAGAGCCCAGGCGGCCCCTGCGTGGGCTGGCTGCATGCACACGGGCACTCAAGGAAACTGCCGGAGATCCCAGAATGCAGGAGGAGACCCTGCGGACATGGGAAGCAGCAGGCGGGACAGAGTTCACACTCGACGCACCGTTTCCCCGGGGAATACGGGATGGGCGGCCGTGGGCGA
Source organism: Panthera uncia (assembly GCF_023721935.1). Lineage (NCBI taxonomy): Eukaryota > Metazoa > Chordata > Mammalia > Carnivora > Felidae > Panthera > Panthera uncia. The sequence continues at coordinate 442,759 of NC_064817.1, forward strand.
TCAGGGCTCCGGGGTTCCATGTTGGATTTGCTGCCGGCACGCGGGGGTGGGGTGGGCGAGCACCACGGGGTCCAGGCGTGGCTGCGGTCACTAACCCGCCTCTGTGTGCGCACTGGGCGAGGGGTGGCCATCTGCACGTGCCTGGGCGGTCTTTGCAGGTGGCGTGGAAATCATTTCTCCTCAGGTGGGCTTTATGTGGTTCATGTGGACAAGGAGAAGGGGCTCGTGAGGTCTGCAGTGCGGGGCTCTTACGCGCTTGTAAGAACACAAAGCAGCGAAACGCAGGAGACACCTGCTTCTGGGGACAAGGACAGAGAAGGAAGGAAACAGACAGGGCTGAGGGATTATCCGGGGGACAAGATCAGGGAGGCATCTGGAGGGACCCCGTGTTGTCCTGGGACCTCGTGGCCGGGCCCGAGGGCACTTCGACAGACGCACCATCTCCCTCCGTCACAGAAAGTGACTCGGAGACATGTCACGGTCGGCGTCCCCATGTGACAGGCTGCGAGATTGGATGCAGCGGGGGATTACAGCCGGGCGTGCTGGGATGCTGACCGTCGCGAAAACGCATGCCAGGTGGGCGTTCGTTAGCCCGGCCGGCAAGCCAGCCGGCTGGAAATCATGCTTCTGGCAAAGGAGGGCAGGGAGCTTGACCCTGTCTTGTTGGCAGGAGGGAACGACCCATGAGGTTGATTTTCCAGGCTCTGCGATGATGCGTAGCTGTTGCATACAGCCCACCAGCGAGTCCTTCCTTCCTGCGCATGGACGCGTGTGCACGGGCTCCTTGGAGGAAGCTCTCTCACATCCCCGCTGTGCTCTCTCCTTTCTCTACGGAGACCCCGCAGTTTTACCAAGGAGCGCCTCCAGGAGGAGTGGTTAAGCAGGACCAGGCGGAGGGGGTCCTGTTTGCACCCCACCCCCCAGGAGGGAGGCACCCAGGACGAAAGTTTCGTCTGGAGCTCTCGGCCAGGACAGGCTCACAAGAGAGGATGTGCATCAGCAACCCAGCCTGGAGAGACGTCCCAGCTGCTCTGGGGCCTCACTAACACGTCCGCCTGGTTGGACAAGCCCACGTTCCCTGTGGGACCATGCCATCAACTGCTGCCCTCTTCCCCCACTTGTCCGACGGGTTTCTGGCGACCCGTGGTTCTCTCTGAACTCACACACCATCTGTACGGGGCTGGAGGGGCCGACCCCGGCTTGATGGGGTCCGCGGCTCGTCTTCTGTTGCGGGAGCTGTCTTCTAGCAAAAGAATAAGTGTGAAAACATGCACAGGAGCGGTTCCCAAGCACTTGCCTTGCTGCTCGGACGGAGGTCCTCAGCTGTCTGACGGGGCCATCAAATTCCCATGTGTGACGTTTACCGATTTGTAGACAAACTATGTACCAGTTCTCACACTGGAGACGCCCTCTTTGGGGCCGTTGTCTTGGGTCAGTGGTACCCTCGCTGCTTGCTTTGCCCGGGACCTCCTGACGTCTTCAGGACAAGATCAGTCAGCACCCAGCAAAAGGTCTGCGTTCGGTTACCAGATACACTCCAGGACGCCCTCTTACACGTCAGTTTTAGAGAATGTTTTTTTATTTCCAGTATAAGTATGTCTCAGGTATTGCAAGGGATATACTGATACTGAAAAAAAAAAAAAACCAGCGTGATTTGTTTTTCCGAAATTCAATTTTTACATAGTCATCCTGTGTTTTTATTTGGTCAAAATGGCAGTCTTCATCAGGCTTTTTCCTCTTCAGGACCTGAACGCATAAGACCTTGCACAAAATGTGCCTTCCAGATACAACTTAGGATGAATTGCTACACTGGATGCTGGAAGTTTTCCATCTATATCCATCTGTCTACCTATCCATCATGGATATCATCTATCCATCCAACCATCCATCCATCCATTCATTATATCTATCTATCCATATATCCATCCACCTATCCATCCATCATATCTATCATCT
>NC_064817.1:444724-459085 GCF_023721935.1 Panthera uncia
TCTATCCATATATCCATCCACCTATCCATCCATCATATCTATCATCTGTCTATCATCTATCTATCCATCCATCCATCCATCCATCCATTATATCTATCTATCCATATATCCATCCACCTATCCATCCATCATATCTATCTATCATCTATCATCTATCCATCCATCCATCCATCCATCCATCCATTATATCCCTGTCCATATATCCATCCACCTATCCATCCATCATATCTATCATCTATCTATCATCTATCTATCCATCCATCCATCCATCCATTATATCTATCTATCTATCTATCTATCTATCATCCATCCATCATCCATCCATCCATCCACCTATCCATCCCTCATATCTACCATCTATCTATCTATCTATCCATCCATCCATTCACCCATCCATTATATCTATCTGCCTATGTATCTATCTATCTATCCATCATCTATCTATACATCTTCTATGTATCTATCTATCCATCCATCTACCCAATTATCCACCCATGCCTCCCTATATGGGTGAGAGCAAATGGAATCTACTCTCTTCACCTGAACGCCATCCGTGGCACTGTCTGTTCCAGAGCTAGCCTGTCCCTCTGGCTTCTTAAACCAGGCTTTAACATCACTGGAGGATTGGGGACAGGGTGGGAGGTCTCCAGTTCTGAGCCTACGCGTTCCCAGCAAGCAACTCTGATGGGGTCAATCCCAGTCCTTGGTCTACCGGTTCCCAACAAGACAACTCTGATGGGGTCGATTCATGCCTCATAAGTCACGACATAATGTTTTTGGACAACGCAGCACATGGGAAGTAACCAATAGAGAGGAGCTAAGCTTCCTTCGGGGCCTCAAGTGTAGGATGTTCAGTATTAGGTTTTCCTGCCTCCCCCTCAAGCTCCTAAGAGGCCAGGGTGGTATTTCTGCTCCTATCTGGACAGCATATCTTGGATCTTCAATGAAGACGTAAGCGAGAGCGTGAGCTTGTGGTTTCCTCTGCGGACTTCCTGGCAGCTGGGTTCCATTAAACATCAGTCAGTTCTCTGGACGATGCTCTCATGGTTCACCGAAGGTTGGAAATGGAAACCAGCGCAGTGTGGAACCATTCTCCCGGGGTTGCCCCACCACACGAGGACATCTACCTGTCATGCTTTTGCCACCTGTGGTCATGAGAGGGACCTGTGTGGGGTCCCAATGCTGGGCTACCCGATTTCTTCGGTTTTCTTTACTTGTGGCGTCCCGTGCTATCAATCTCACAGAGGAGGCGCGTGAAAACCCACGGGTGATGGTTCTGCGACCGACCAACAGTGAGCAGCAGGGTCAGACTCAGACGCACAGAAGCCTGTACCTGCCACGCAGGTGGGGCTGGAGGGTGATGTCAGAGGTGGAGAACAGTACTCAATGCTCCACGACCTTGGCTGGACACGCCTCGGTGCGCTGAGCACCTAACTTGCGCGATAACCCTACGGTGTGAGTCATATCCAGAAAAAGGCATCACCAGTGCCCAGCAGGAGGGACGGTGACAAGGTTGGCCGCGTGGGCTACCAGCCCTCAGCACAAGCTGTGGGGCTCTGCTTTCACAGACGAGCGCTCTGGGTGGTCTCAGGGCGCACGGCTGAGATGTCACGTATGGCTGTGCGAGGGGGTGACCCCGTCCCTTTTGAGTATCTGGGCGGGTTTTCTCCCGGCGAAGGGTGAGACGTGCCTCGCTGAAGGCGGATGGGGCCCTGGGAGGATGCGGCTGCACCGACTCTCTGGGGAGGGTCCCCGGATGTGCCCGTGGGGCCGTCCCAGCCAACGCGCTCCCCCGGCCAGGAGCCCATTTTCCTAGCTTCTGCTTCTCCCTGTAGTTAATAAATCAGAACATAGATAAGAGACTCATGGTTAATTTTCCACAGCCAGTGCAGAGTGTCTGAGCCCATAAACCGCGCTCAGGCTCGGGCTGTGAATTTCCCGATCCTGACAACTCAAACAGCTTAGAAATCATAATTATAAGTTACAAGTGTCTTAGGGGTTGTTCTTCTGACATAAAACTAATTTCATGTTTTTATTCATAATGCGGGAGAGATGAGACGCAGGCTTTGGAGGGCGCTCCTGGAGATATCACAGACCCCGTCTCCCAGCAGTAATGAACCAAGACGGCACGGTTCGCTCTTTGTTGCCGCCTGATGTGCCTTGAGTAGCTTCTGACAATCTTGCAGACCGTGTCTCTGCTTTTCCCAACAGTCTGTTCGGGCGACCACGCTGAGCACCGGACCTGGGTTGGCCCCAGAGCTGTCATGGAATGATGTCTCCATGCCCAGACCGGAGGCATGCGTGTGGACGTCCTGGGGCAGCCCCTCTGTGCGAGTGTCCTGGGGTGGCCGTAACAAAGTGCCCCACACCAGGAGGCTTAACACAGCAGAAACCCCTCCCCTCTTAGCTGTGGACACCAGAAGTCTGAGATCCAGGCGGGGCAGGACCACTGAGGTCCAGGTTGGGCAGGACCAGTGAGATCTGGGTGCGGCAAGGCCTTGCTCCTTCCAGAGCCTCCAGGGGAAGGTCCTTCCTGCCTCTTCCAGCTTCTGAGGGATGCCCCAATCTTGGACACCCCTTCGCCTGTAGACGGATTACCCCAGTCTCTGCCTCTGTCTTCCCACGGTCTCCTCCCCATCCGTGTTTCCATGAAGTCTCTCTTCTTTAGATAACGACGCCACTCATTGGAGTTGGGGTCCAGCCTAACCCAGGAAGACCTCACCTTGATTTACACCTCAGCCACACCTACGAAGACATGATTTCCAGATGCATCATACGTACAGATGCTGGCAGTTAGGACGTGAACCTGTTTTTGGGTGGGGGCACCAGCACAACCCATCTGCCTCCACCACCCAGGTGAGTGTTGGTGTTCCTAAGGGACGAAGGTGGGCCCTTCCTTCCCAGGTGTGTCTCCCCTCGTGGCCCTAGTCTGGGCAAAGAACAGACCTGTGACGTCCTACAGTCAACGGTGTTGCCAGTTTTAGCCATCGCCAGCTCAGCGGAGATTTCCCCCTTGCTGTTCAAGAGGAAGAAAGGGCTATTTGTGAAAAGAAAGAAAAAGATCTCGGATTGGAGCATAGAAACGACAGGACCACTCAGAAGCTGGAAGAGGCAGGAAGGACCTTCCCCTGGAGGCTCTGGAAAGTCCCCCGAGTGGGGAAGAATGAGACGTTGGTCTTGATTTCGTCACGGATTTTCTACGTAAGTGGGAAATCATTTGCTGTTCTCTCTTTGAAACATGAGCGTTCGTAGTGAACGAGGAAAGAGAGGCTAAATCCTCTAGAGGAGAGCAAGCCTCCACACTCCACCAGAATGGCTCGAGTGGAAAGGACACATAGTGCCGTGTGTCGGCAAGGCTAGGCAGCAACTGAAAGTCCCCAGTGTTGCCGGAAGGAGCATCGGTTGGTACAACCATTTTGGAAAATCACGGGTTGGCATCCTCCAGTGTTGGGCATGAGTGTGGTGCATGCCTTCTGCAACTGTACGTGTGAACCCAGCACAAAGGCCCGCGTAGATGTAGCCAAAATGTGGGAAGGAGCACCCACGGCAGTATAATCTGTAACAGCCCCCAAACCGGAACCAACTGCGTCAACGGTAGAAAGGATAAATAAGTCATGCCCCACACCGGAGGGGGTGTTGCGTCCCTGTGCTCTTCCTAGAGCCACGTCTGACACACGTGTGCCTACTTGCAATGACTCACTGCGATGGGCATGGGTGACGTGTGTGCTCTTCTGGATGAGTTTCCACAGAGAAACGTCCCCACACCTTGTTTCCACGTGTCCTTCTGGTGCTCACACTCAGGATCCCCTCAACCCCTCTGGGAGTAAATCTTCCACACCCACACTCCAGGGTTCCCTCTGTTCTGGTCAGGACAGACCAGACGCCAAGCACGGTCCCAATTCTTGGAGACCTTACGGTCCTTGTCCACATCTGACCCTTGGATGGAAACAGTCACGATGGACGCGAATTATTATTTGCAGGGCATTTGTCCCTTCAGATCTGCATGAAAATTAAATTTCTACAAATTGATGCAGTGGGATGAGTTAGACACGGGAAGGACTCCTATCTTATAGGGTAGCATAAGGGAGTAAGTGAGGACTTACTCCCTGCGAGCACACTTAGCCATGTAGACGGTGTGCAAGCTTCCCGCTGTGAGCACCCATGGTTCTCCTCCTGAGGGCGTCTTGCGATATGTTGAGCCCTTACCTGGATGGTTGCATACACTTGCCTCAGAAGAACCAAGGGCCATATCTGGAGGTGGCTCAGTGTCCTGTGGAGTTGCCAGATCATCCCTGACAAAGACTACGTCCTCTCACCGTCAGCAGATCCATGACGCCTCCCTGACCACCTCAGATACGAGCTATAGAGCTTCTCTATTAGAAAGAACCCATGGTGAACGGGGGCCACGGAGGGGCAGAGCCTGTGCTCTATGTCCAGAGGCGGGGTTCAGACATGGTAAACACTTCCAATTTATGTGAAATACGGTACAGGTGTGTGCCTGTCAGCTAGTCCCTGTCACAGGAAGGGGCAAGTGTAGAACTTAAAAATAACAGAGAATGTTTCCAGTACGAAGATATGTAGACACTTACATCAAACAGAACGTGATGGCCCAGCAAGGAAGAGCCTTAGCTGAGACTGAGGGTGCTTGTGGTCTATAATGACCCTGCAGATTTTGTTTCTACAGCTGAACACAGCGGGTATGACACGCTTGTGAAAATAGCATCTCTGACTGGCCAACATGAGCAGACAGCCTGACGTGTTTGCAAAACCTTCAAGATTTGAGAAGAAGTCAGAGGAGTATTTCATGGCTCGGGAAAGCAGTGAAGAAAAATGAAGGGAAAAAGGAACGAGAAGGAAAAAGGAACCCCATTCTCCGTTGGACGGCCAGCCCTAGAGCTGGGATACGTGCCTCCAAAACTCGTGTCGGTTCACCCAAAAAGACGAGACAAACCCGGAGAATAAAACAGCCGCGAGCACCAAAAACCAAAAAAAAAAAAAAAAAAAAAAAAAAAAAGCACCACGGAGCATCTCTGGACGACACAGATGTGGCTCTACTGACATCCCTCACATCCAGGGAAATTCAGAATATATCCACGTCTGCGTTTCCTTTTAAGACTCCTCACTCCCGCAGAACGTGGCCCTGCCTCTTTGACCCGCATAGCGGGACTCCAATCAGAAAAGATAAGAGCATGTTTAATTGATTAGTCAGCGTCTGCACAGCGCTTTGAAGGTGAGAAGTGCAATATTATTATAATGATGAAGAAAAAGCTGTGATCTTTGGAGAATTCCTCTTCTTATCTGACCTGCTTTTCCAATTTGGTCTACGCTACTCAAGTGTGCCACGGGAGTGTACAAATGATGGGTCCCGGCCCGGGGTCCTGTGCCAGGCTGGTCAGCGGGAAGCACCTCGCATATCCCCACGTGGAGAGCCGTTGGTCCAAGCGGGGGGCTGAGCACGGCTGCGAGGAGGGGAGCCCCCGCCCACTACCCTTGTGGACGGACGGATCCAACATGGCTCCCGCAGGTGTGTCTGCTTCTGGATGTTGGCTGCTCACGTCCCTTCCTTGGAGACGTGTTGCATCAGGTGCCTCAGGGTGGACGCTCCACGTCTCCAGGCCTGGTGGGTCCCACCACCCCGGGGCACCCGGCACTTCCCCCGATGTTTCTCTGAACTTTGCTGGTTTCCATTAAACACGCACCATGCTGTGTTTGCCCATCTGTCTCCCCACCAGATTGTAAGTGCTCCCAAGAGAGGGCTACTGTGATTGATTTTGGTTTTTGTAATGATCGGGTTTAATTATTTACAGCACTCTTAGGTGTAGAGGAAAAAGGAGCAGGAAGCCGTGTCCCCCTCCTCGCCCCTTGCCACAATTCACTACAGTTGACGCAGCGCCACGGGGGCATCAGTATTAAGTGGACCCCACTGTTTTCATTACGGCTCATCTTGCTGTTGTACCGTCTGTGGGCACGGGCAGGTGTTCAATGGCGTGCACCCCCTGTCCACGGGATCGTGAGGAATGCCCGCACACAGGACGGCTTCTCTGCCCCCAAAACACCCTGCAATTGTAGCTCTTGACCTATTATTACACCCTTGATCACCAGCCGTACTGGTTGACCTATGTTGGGCCAATCAATTGACTGATCAATGAAGCAATAATGAAGGATGAAGAACAGGAGGTGGTCACCTTCCAGGGCCCCTCCTCAGCCATGGCCACCTCCTCTGACCTGCTCTGCGGCTGGGGCTGACCTGGAAGCAATCCAGCCCAGGGGTCCTGCGCCCTTGACTTTGGTCCACTGGGGGCCCCAGAGATGATGGCGGGCAGGGACGAGCTGCCTGAAGTCTGGGGCGGGGCTCCCCTGGCTCACTCCCTCGCCCGTGCTACCCCTGCCTGGCTCCTGCAAGACCCTCTCACCTTCCTATACTCTGTTCTCACCTTTACGGATGGATGACCCTGTCCTTAAAGTCTTGGATCGCCCTGGGGAGATACCACACGTTCCCCACCTGGCTCCCCAGGCATACGGCAGGAAGGTGGAGCCCGATGATGAGTCCTTGTGGGTCACCTTGTCCGGAGAACCTTCTAGTGCCCCTGGAAGGGAGGCGGGTGTTGTGGGAGACCTGAAATGCAGCTGTTGTCGGCTGCCTTGACACCTGGGGGAACCTGGCAGGGCCCCATGGGCATCCCTGTGAGGCACCCCCTCAACTCCTGTGAGGTACCTCCCCAATTCCGCTCCCATGAACAGGTGCCTTGTGAACCCCACAGCTAGTTTTGGGGACTGGGCACCATGTGTGGGCCTCACAGAGTGTGGGGTTGTCGTTGCCAGCCCTTGGGGTTGTCCAAACAAGGCGATCCCATCCTCCTGCGGGAAGCAGGGCCCCCTTTGTTACTGCAAAGCCTGTCTCCCAGTCTCTGGGGGTTCACTCTGTGCTGGGGTACAACCCTCGTGTGTCCCCTGGGGTGCTTCCCCTGGGCAGCCAGCACGTGGGAGGAAGGATAAACCACTATAACATCGTCTGTCCAGCGTTGACCAGGATGCCCTCGGTCACAGCCACAATCTGAGGGGGGGGGGGAGTCCCTCTCCAGCAAAGGGACAAACAGGCACAGCTGCACAACAGCCCCACCCCCACCCCAGCCCCACACACTCTCCTTCAACACCCAGACTGGCGATTCATCACAAATCCATAAAACAATTAGCGATGGAGTCACGATATTGCTGCAAGACCGTAGTTTTGATTAATGCATAAATAATTTAAGTGAGTATTTCTTCAGCGTGCGGAGCTCCTGCCATTATTTAGTGGCCTTGCCGTGACGGCCGCCGGTTCCCTGCCGTATGAAACGCTCCCCCGTCCGACCGAGGGGCTGCTGGGCTGGTGGGTTCTTAGGGGTGAATGCCAGCGTGGCCATTAACGAGCCGATTAGCATAATCCATTGTGATATATCATCCGAGGAAAGTTCATCCGCACAACTGAATGGGACCGTGGGATGGCTTGAAGATTTTATGATACAATAACTATCCATTCGATAAGCAATTAAAAAGATATTTGGAGACACGGGGCGGGGAGATAATGGAGTGCGGGACGGGAGGGGTAAGGTCGTGCTCGCCCGCTGAGACCCGGTCCATCTGGGGGCCGGCTGCCCCCTGTTTTGCCTCAGGAATAGGGGGATGGCTATCCGGAAGCTTTGGGCTTGAGGAAGGACAGCTTCCGTATGGAATCTCGGGGCCCAGGATGGGGGAGCCCGTGATGGGGCCAAGAGCCTCCCCAACATGTCCATCGGTGACCTCAACGCACCCTCATTGCCAACTGTGGGCCTTGCTTCCCTCCCCTTGCGGGAAATGATGGCAAATATCTGGGGCTGGATATGAGCATCAGTGAACGTACAAGGCAAGCTTTTTGTGTCTGAATTTTTTAATATTTTTGTGATATGCATATCCATATAATAATTATACTTCAGCCATTTTTACGTATATCATTCTGCAGCATAAAACGCTATCACGATGCTGGGCGACCATCATCCCCATCCATTTCCAGAGCTTGATTGTTGCCATTAAACATCAAACACTAGGTTTGTTTGATACCTAGTGTTATCCCCCTGCCCCTGCCCCCTGCCCCTGCCCCCGGTGCCCACCAGCTCGCTTTCTGTCCCTGCGAATTTGTTCCGAACGCATCCTACACGTGAAATCACCCCGTATGTGTTTGTGTTTTGCGTCTGGCTTATTTCGCTTATTTAAGTGTGCTCAGGGTTCATCCACCTGCAGCAGGTGCCAGAATCTCTTTCTTCGTGGCCATCCGTGGACACTGTCTTCCCCGTCTTGGCTGCTGTGAACACAGCTGTATGACGATCTGTTTGCACACTGCTCTGCGGCTCTTTGGGCATCGACGTTCGAGTCCAATTTCCAAGTCCTGTGGTATATTCTATTTTATTTTATTATTTTTTAAATGTTTATTTATTTTTGAGACAGAGAGAGACAGAGCATGAACGGGGGAGGGTCAGAGAGAGAGGGAGACACAGAATCGGAAGCAGGCTCCAGGCTCCGAGCCGTCAGCACAGAGCCCGACGCGGGGCTCGAACTCACGGACCGCGAGATCGTGACCTGAGCCGGAGTCGCACGGTCAACTGACTGAGCCACCCAGGCGCCCCTCCTGTGGTGTATTTTAAAACCTAACGTTTGGGGCGCCTGGGTGGCTCAGTCGGTGAAGCATCCAACTTCGGCTCAGGTCACGATCTCGCGGTCCGGGAGTTCGAGCCCCGCGTCGGGCTCTGTGCTGACAGCTCAGAGCCTGGAGCCTGTTTTGGATTCTGTGTCTCCCTCTCTCTGACCCTTCCCCGCTCATGCTCTGTCTCTCTCTGTCTCAAAAATAAATAAACATTTAAAAAATATATAAAATAAAACCTAATGTTTGGGGCATCCACCACAGACGTTTAGGTGCCCGTGGCCATCAAAGCCAAGAATGCCTGTAATAACTGAGATGTTCCCCAAAACGCTAGAAGTTTCACGAATGCTAAGATGTGTACTGTTATCAACCTGAAAAAAGGGGGAAAAGGCAAAAATGGGTTTCTAGTTTTTAGAATTTTCTCCTGTCCATCTGTGGGTGACATGGGAAAAATGTGGAGAGACAGAGAGAGACAGAGAGGCAGAGACTGACTCAGGATCCTGGAAACATCCGGAGCTGGATAAGTGTGGACATCTGCCTACAACCTCTCTTCTCTGCAGCAGCAGCAAACCCCAGAAACTGCAGTCATCTCGAGGGTCCCCCCACCCGTGCTGTGCCTGTATAGTGTCTTCATATTAATGAGCCCAGGTCCTAAATTCTTGTGGGGTGGCAGGTGCCTCGTTCCCCAACCTTGGGACCCGCATTTCACTCTGGGCTCTAGGGGACTATGTTGTGTGCCTGACCCCCAACATCCCCCCGCAGGAAACCCCCGTCACCCTATCTTACTGTTGTTCTGCGTGTCTTTGTGCCATGCGACCCCAGTGTCCTTCAGGAGGTGAACGAATAAACCCCTTCGGGGGGCGGGGGGGGGGCGGTCCACCCGGACCAGGGAATATTATTCAGCACTGACCGGAAATGAGCCGTCAGTCCACAGACACACATGGAGGCACTTTGCGCGCTGCCGGGTGGTCCAGAGGCCCGATTCCAAGTCCCAGCCCTTCTGGTGAAGACCGAACGAACCCCGCTCCGCGCGCGCACAGGGAGCGGGCGGGGGCCGGGCCTTGTCCCTCCGGCTGTGGGCTGAGCTGGGGGACACAACCCGGCTCTCTGAACGCGTCTTGGGGGTCCTGCGGTTCCGATAGGAAGAAGTGCCTGGGCGCGCGGCTCTGGGAAGCCCCCCACTCCTACGTGGTCCATCCGTCCTAAGGGCAGCAGGCCGAGAGGCACTGGGGCCAGCGCCAGTCTTCGCGCCATGCAGCTCTGTGCGCCCCGGGCGCATCCGCTGGCCACTCAAGCTCTGCAAATCCACCCGCCCAACGCCGCGCTACCGAAATGCGTCCAGCGCGCTGCCCACCGCCCGGTTTGCATCGGCGCCCCGTCCGTGCGTGCCTGACCAGCCCCAGCTTGCTACCCGACAGCCTCGTGACTCAGTTTCCCCAGCTGGGCGGGGAAGGACGCGTCGCCTGCAGGCTGGTTATGAGAACTTGCTCAGTGAAGCGGGGGCCCGCTTCACCGTCCACGCCCGTGCGCGCGCGCGTATCCCCCGGGCGCCTGCTTCCCGTCCGAGGGGTCTGCACGATCCCGCTAAGCCCAATCGGGAACATCCGAGCCGCTGCGGCTGCGGGATCGAGGACCGGAGGGAAACGGAGTTCGCAGGTGCACACGCGGATGTGCCTTCAGCATCCGGGATGCCGGCGAGGACCAGAGGACCAGCATCACCCCGCCACCGCGTGCCCTCTCTCCTATGGGATGCACCCGCCGCACGCTCCGAGCTCCTGCGCAAGCACCGGCCTCCGCCTCCCCAAATACACTGACCTCCCGGAGGGGACACTTTCTCCTGCCACCTGTCCTCAAGCCGGACCCCTCTGCGCCCTTTGTTTGCTCTGAGGCCCTGGAAGGAGCTTCTGAATCACAACAGAAAGTCATTAGCGCCCTTGTCGCAGCCCCCGGGGGCTTGGGGCGCCTGGTGGAATCTGCGGCCGGTTCCTCAGGGCGACCCAGGCGGGGAAGCCTGGTGCTTACATCTGTCCTCCTGGGTCCTGGGCGCACGACTCCCGCCCCCCACCCGGCAGCCGGGGGACAGGGGCGGGGCCGGGGGGGGGGCGGCTCTGGGAGGAGATCTATTAAGACCAGAGCGAGAGGGAGCGAGAGAGATGCGTAATTGAAAACCCAGCCGGTTGCCAACAGGGAAAGCACAAAGGTGCGCGCAGATATCTCCGCCCTTCCCCCCCCCCCCAACAGGTAGCAAGCCCCGCACCTGCTCCAGGCCGGGCCGTGTGCGGGCCCTGTGACTCCTTGTTTTCTGCACCAGGATTGATGCACCTCGAGTGATAACTGCTTTCCGGCCCCCCTCGCCCCCCCCAGCCGCCCCCGCAGTCTCCACCGCCCTCAGCACCGTGGGCCGGGCCTCGGCTGCGGCGGCTCATTTACATTTCAATCTCGGCCTCATGAATGTAAAACCCGGCTGCAAATTAATAACAGAGGCACGATGAGGTCGCCCCGCGCGCGTGGCGGGGGGACACGCCGCGCCCCCCAGGCCCAGCTGGCCATTGTGTGGGCCCCGCGCCTCATTTATCGGCGGCGGTGAATGACATTACAGAGAAAGACATATCCGGAGTGACACAAATTTATTTCTGTCCCCAGCGCTGCCGTATATTTTCATAGAATCGGGGGCTATTTGTCTGGGGACAATTTGGTTTCCATGAAAAATTTAAATGGTTTCTGTGCAGATAGTGGCGTGAAATTTAATTTGCTTCTCATTTACTACAGCAGGTATGAAAAGGAGAAGAATTGTGTGAAATTGGTGCTGTCCCTCTGCTGTGTCCCCAAGGCCCGGGCTCGTCCCCGAGACCGGCGGCCTGGCCGACGCCTCCGCGCCCGCCCCCTCCCCTCGCAGGGCCGCCAACCTTAAACCAACTTACAGAAAACCTTTGGGAACACTGCCAATCACCCGGAAAACAACGTTTCCATCGATCCCCTGTCTGTGTGATTTATGGCTTCATTTTACGGTAATTGAGAATTAGCGGTAAGATTAACAGAATTCCACAACCCGGCTGGATATGCGCGTTAAGCATTGCAATTTGTCAAGATGGGACGTCGGGCGCCTTCGCAGTTACGCGGGGTCCCCACCTAATTGAATTTGGGGATGACGCGGGAATTAATTGGACGTGGGCGGCTTTGCAATAGGGCCGGGCAGGGGTGGGTGTGGGGGGCCTGGGGTCTCTCCCTCGAGCGCCCCCCCCCCACCAGCTCCGCTCCCTGCGGCCCCAGGACTGGGGGTGTGCATCCAAGGGCAGGGCTGGGGCGGGCGGTGGGGTGGGGGCGAGGTTATTGATCCTGGATCAGTTCCTATGGCAGCGCGGGGGGGGGGGGGACGGAGGGGATTCAGGAAATCTGATTTGGACCTGTTTTCAGGCACTTCCTCCCCAGCAATCTGTGCCCGATGAAGGATATTACCTCTCATTTCCTCCGACAGCATGAGGGTGAACTTTTGAAAATTTAGTTCTTTGCAGCCAATGTACCAAATGTCTAAAGTCAACAGTCCCGATCGAATTACGGAATTGAGTGCAGTGGGCCGTTCACGGGCCAATCTGCTGTGGAGGGGGCGGCGTGGGGGCGCCGGGGGTCCCCCACCACCAGGGATGCCCAGGGGGGTCTGCAAGGGCGGGAAGGGCTGGGAGTCTCCGAGGCCCGAGGGGCTTCCTCTCTGCGGGGCCACTTGTCCCTGGCTCTGTCCTGCACCCTGAGGGCGGGGTCCCCCACAGGCCGCTTCCTTCTGGCTCGTCTTGCACCGTGAACGCGGGGTCCCCAACACCAGTCCTTATCTCGGCCTTGAGCCACCTCGCAGGCTGAGCTGTGGCCCCTGGGGGTCCCCATCTGGGGTCCCTGCTCCCCAGAGGCACCTGACTCAGGTCCCGAACTGGACCCTGCTCCCCAAGCCTCCAGCCTGTCGGCCGGACTGGTGCTCAAGGGCAGGACAGCAAGATGCTTCCGGTCACCCCCCTGACCAGCCTGCTTCCTGGCTTAACGTCCTGTGTGGCTCTCTGGGGCCATTTCTAGTACAATGGAAAGCAGTGGCCCGGGGCTGGCGAGTCCCTAGCAGCCTGGCTTGGCCGAGCCTCTGAACCCCCTGCCCCACAAGGGCTCCAGCCGTTTTCAGGGGGCTTTTCTGCACCGTGTCAGCCCCAACAGGAGCCCCCGAGGGTCCTATACCCCTGCCCTGTAGCCCCTAGCACTGTCTGGTTTCTTTTTTGGCCTCATGTCAGTACTTGGTTTAGCCCGAGGGAGGGTCCGCCCCTGGAGTGCGGGGTCCCCGCTGTGCACAGAGCATACAAGCAGCCGGGCACACAGCAGGTGCCCCGAAAACAGGCACCGACCCACCCCCAGCCCACAGCCTTGCTCCTCCTGCATTTCCAGCCGTCTCACGGGACCTGTACCCCCGATGTGTCCTCCGGGCAGAACTGGATGTGATCTCGCCCTGATGGGCCCTGTACCTGCTGTCTGTTTGTTTGATCACCACAAAACCTGTTCCCCCACCTAGTAATATAATTTGCAAGATCTGATTAGCGATGTGCATATTGCACGTACACGAGTCTCTTATTGTGTTTGCGGGGTCCGCCGCAGCTAATGTGATCCAGGAGGGGCGCTAACAGGATGGTCGCGTCACTAACACGATAATCTTGAGGAGTTGGGTCCAGGCTAGCGCCTCCCATGCCGTCCCGACTGTCACGGAATGCTTGAGCCAGGCGGAGCTCCGGAATTCTGGCAAGAGGACGCCAGAGAAACACAGCCCCCGGGAGGCGAAGCACCTCCTCAAACCCGTGGCTTGAACAGGGAGAGTTTATTCTATGCTCTCCCAGTTGTCTGAGATCCGGGGCGGGGGGGGGGGGGGGCTGCTGAG
Source organism: Panthera uncia (assembly GCF_023721935.1). Taxonomy (NCBI): domain Eukaryota; kingdom Metazoa; phylum Chordata; class Mammalia; order Carnivora; family Felidae; genus Panthera; species Panthera uncia. Next base: position 458,278 of record NC_064817.1, read on the forward strand.
ATTCAGGAGGGGCAGGGTCACTGAGATCCAGGCAGGGCAGGGCCTCTGGGATCCAGGCAGGGGAGGACCAGTGAGATCCAGGCAGGGCAGGGCTACTGAGATCCAGGAGGGGCAGGGCCACTGAGATCCAGGCAGGGCAGGGCTGCTGAGATCCAGGAGGAGCGGGACTCCTGAGATCCAGGCAGAGCAGGGCCGCTGAGATCCAGGGTGGGCAGGACCATTGAGATCCAGGCAGGGCAGGGCCGCTGGGATCCAGGCAGGGCAGGGCTGCTGAGATCCAGGCAGGGCAGGGCCACTGAGATCCAGGAGGGGCAGGGCCACTGAGATCCAGTAGGAGCAGGACCCCTGAGATCCAGGCAGGGCAGGGCTACTGAGATCCAGGAGGGGCAGGGCCACTGAGATCCAGGCAGGGGAGGACCAGTGAGATCCAGGCAGGGCAGGGCTACTGAGATCCAGGAGGGGCAGGGCCACTGAGATCCAGGCAGGGGAGGACCAGTGAGATCCAGGCAGGGCAGGGCTACTGAGATCCAGGAGGGGCAGGGCCACTGAGATCCAGGAGGGGCAGGGCCACTGAGATCCAGGAGGGGCAGGGCCACTGAGATCCAGGCAGGGGAGGACCAGTGAGATCCAGGAGGAGCGGGACCCCTGAGATCCAGGCAGGGCAGGGCCGCTGGGATCCAGGCAGGGGAGGGCCACTGAGATCCAGGAGGGGCTGGACCACTGACATCCAGGCAGGGCAAGGCCACTGAGACCCAGGCAGGGCAGGGCCGCTGAGATCCAGGCAGGGCAGGACAACTGAGATCCGGGG
>NC_064817.1:459185-463140 GCF_023721935.1 Panthera uncia
GGGGGGGGGGGGGGGGAGGGGGCAGGGCCACTGGGATCCAGGCAGGCTAGGATCCCTGAGATCCAGGCAGGGCAGGGCCTCTGAGATCCAGGGTGGGCAGGGCCACTGAGATCCAGGCAGGGGAGGACCAGTGAGATCCAGGAGGAGCGGGACCCCTGAGATCCAGGCAGGGCAGGGCCGCTGAGCTCCAGGTAAGGCTGGACCCCTCAGATCCAGGCAGGGCAAGACCAGTTAGATCCAGGCAGGGCTGCTGAGATCCAGGCAGGGTCAGTGAGATCCAGGCAAGGCTGTGCTCCCTCCAGAGGCTCCAGGGGAGGGTCCTTCCTGCCTCTTCCAGCTTCTGGGGCTCCAGGCATCCGTGGGCTTATGGCCACATCCCTCCCGTCTTTGCCTCCATAATTTATGTCGCTTCTGCTCTCTGTCCCTGTGTCTTTTCTGTCTCTCACAAGGACACCTACCATTGGATTTAGGGCCACCCTGATGCAGGATGAGCTCATCTCACATCCTTCACTTACATGTTCCAAGACCCTGTTTCCAAATTAAGATCTTATTCACAAGGTCCAGGTCGATATTAACTTTTTGAAGATAGCTTTCAACACAAGCAAGCATGATTTCTAGGCTCCCTGGCCCCAGCAGGACCTAAGTGTGACCAGGAGAATCCAGACCATGTGGTAACACTAACCGTGTAGATAGATGAGCCAAGTGCACTTGATGTAAAGCCTTAATATACATCTACAGCGTAGAGTTCATTAAGCCGGGATTTAAATTTTATTTCACACAATTTACTGCCTGTTTTCAGGCACTTACAGGGAATATCCAATACTACACTGAATTTGTCTTTAAAAGCATAATAATTTAGGAAAGAGCTGTTCCGTACGGAGCAAACCCCTCCATTTCTGCTTTGATTTGCTGTTTCTGGTGCTGGGGTAGGGATGTCCAAGCTGGGAGAGAACGTGGTTGGGTGAGGTCCCATTGTCCCAAGAACAGAGATTAACGTCCATCTGAAACTTGTGCATGGGACCTTATCTGGGCATAGCACAGCCCTGTCCCGCCTGGATCTCAGGGACCCCGCCCCGCGTGCGCGTCAGACTTCCGTTGTCCAGAACTGGGGGACGACAGACTTTTGTTGGTGTAAGAGCCCAGGTCTGGGGTCCTTCGTTGGGTCAGGTGTAGTAGAGTCCTACAGTGGGGACCACACAAAGGTGTGGGACCACCGGAGCCGAGACCCTGGGTGGAACCCACCTGCAATGCACGGAAATCCAGCCAGGACTCCTCAGCAGCTTGACGAGCCGTTTCTGCCTAATCGCCTCCCCCAGGGTCACCCCGAATGTGCTTTGTTCAACGCAGGAAATCCGTATGCCCGCACCCTGGTTCTACTCTCCCGGACATCACTCTGCACAGCGCAACGACTGTTTCGCTTTCGATTCTGATGCACGGGGTCTGGGAACACGTCCCTGGTGCATGGCTCTGTCTCTCTACAAGAAAAATGTTCTCCTTCGCTGCTGGAAAAAAAGGGAAAAAAAAAAAAACCCGGACTACTGTTCTTGCTTTAAATAAAAAAGTGCTTATTCACATCAATGTGGGGGAAAGCGGTTATTATCACACCTATATTTTGGGCTCAGGGTAAGCGGGGGATGTCTCTTTAGAATCACAATAAATCCAACCAGGAGGATGAATGTGTCAAAAATGAAATTGGGTACTCAGCTGCTTTTCATTATGGGTTTTCAAAAAATAAATGCTGTTCCCAGTTGTTATTTATGTGCTCTCGGAGTGTAATGGTTGTAATGATTAATACTGAATTTCTGAATTTATTCTAAAAAGGCACTTCATAAATATTGAACAGCACTATTATCTGCTGGTCCCTCCATTTATTTTATTAAAATGGAAATTCAGAAATCATCAATAAAGTGATATTGTGCATTTGGAGGTGGCCCTGGAGAGGGGACGGCAATGCCACCTCGTTAGTCCTACCACCAGCACCCCCCACGGAGGGACGTGCGTGCCTTCAGTGTGTCTGGCCCAACGCCGTGTGGCTTCTGGGCTTTTGCGGGGATGCCTCTGGGCTGCACTCGTGTGTGGCGTCGACCGGTTCGACCGGTACGTCTGTTCGAACAGGGACGTTCGGCACGAGTCCTGTTTGGGCTTTAATCTTCCCCCGGGGATCAAAAGGCGGTAGGTATTCCGTAACAGACATTCTCAATCAGAGCTGCTTTCTGGGTTATTATTTTGAGAACGTCTCCAGAAGGAGGTCAGGGGCCTCTATAAACAAAATCTCGCTAATCCCCTCAGCACTGGTGAGATGAAGGCCAGGGCGATTTTTTACCTCCGAGTGCCTGGCGGGAACATTCCAGAAGGCTGTGAGCCCGTGGACGTTCCAGGATTAGACTGGGTGGTCTGTCGTGGCAGCTTGCCAGGTCTCCGGGGGCAGAGCACAGGCGCCACAGAGCAAAGCCAAAGCCCGCGGAGTCAGAAAGAGAAGTGAAGGGCACACATACGTCGGGGCTCTGGGAACGTGCGTGCTCAAGCACATATTGGACACTAACTAGATACCACGGTCTTGGTGTTCAACCCGGGAGTTCAGATCAACCCCCGGTCTTGTCGAGAAAAGAAATGGACACCGTAGACTTCAGGGCTCTTATATTCTTTCTCGATCCTTCAGCCCAAGATAGGTAAGAAGACGACTGGCGTCTACTCGAGCCTTAGCTCAACATTCCAGGCTTCTCCAAGATGGCGGCAGGACGTGATATGCGGCCTTAAACCCTCTCCAATTGCTCTGTTCCAGCCACGCTGTTCTCCATAGTGCCTGCCAGACCAAAGACCTGTTACAGAAGTTTCTGGAAAGTAGGCAGGGCTGGGGTAGAGACTTGGGGCTGGCATGGGTGGGGGGCTGTTACCACTGCGGGCAGGATGAGACCAAGCGGTGGAGAAGTTACCAGAAGGTAGAGGGCTCAGTAGCAGGAGCCCAGGTGGGGTAAGCCAAGAAGAGACATGGATGAATAAACACCCAGCACCCCGTCCTCCCTGCTCCCGCTTCCTGCCACATCCGCATCGGCCAGTCCCCACCGGAAACTGGCAGACAAGAGCACCCATCCATGTGGTGACCAGGAGGAGCTCTCTGGGTACACAGCAGGGAGGAGACAGTTGATGGGTAGATGCAGGGGGCAGGTGGAAGCATTGAGCACAATGTTCGTAAAGCCACCAAGAAGTTTTTGCTGCAGAATGGGACGGTGAAGGCTGTGTCCTTCAAGATGGGAACTGTCTGCTGCCCTGCATGGACCGGGGGTGGGCAGATTGGTAGGTAGTGAGAGAGCAGCCTCGGTGTATGCCCTTCATGGGGCTGGTGTAGGGGTCAAAGGCACACGTAACTTGAGTGAAGGGTTCTCCATAAACCAACACGCCAGAAGTGCAGCCATCACCATCGTTGTGACCCCTGGTGGCACCCCAGGTGCACACACACTGTGGATTCAGCCCTTGAGGGATGATGATCCAGGGAGAGCCTGAGGGACTAGCAAGGGTTGGTCACAGCACAGCCTTCAAAAGACCCGAAAGAAAGCTTTCACACACAAAACCTCTTCATATTCAACTTCTCTCTCTCTCTCTCTCTCTCTCTCTCTCTCTCTCTTTGTCTCTCTCTGCCTCTGAACATCTTCCTCTTAAAAATAAGGATGTGCTGGTAGGATGTGCAGAAATTGGCACCCGTGTGCACTGTTGGTGGCAAAGGACAACAGTGCCCATGCTATAAAGACAGGATGGCGATTCCTCAAACAAATGAGCACAGAATATGATCCAGAAATCCCAGTTTTGGGCAACTACCTAAAATAATTGAAAGCAGGGACTTAGAGAGATATTTGCGCCCTGTGTTTATAGCAGGATTATTAACATTAGCTGAGAGGTGGAAACAACCCCAGTGTCCATTGATGGATGGATGGATGGATGGATGGACAGATGGATGGAT
>NC_064817.1:463150-476432 GCF_023721935.1 Panthera uncia
GGTAGGTGGGTAGATGGATGGTTGGATGGGTGGGGGGTGGGTGGCTGGCTGTCTGGATGGGTAGGGGAGGTAGATGGATGGATGGATGGATGGTTGGATGGTGGGTGGGTGGGTGGATGGATGGATGGATGGACAGATGGATGGTTGGATGGGTGGGTGGCTGGCTGGCTGGCTGGATGGATGGATGGGTAGGTGGGTAGATGGATGGATGGGTGGGTGGACAGATGGATGGATGCAAGGATGGATGGATGGATGGATGGATGGAGGGATGGATGGATGGGTGGATAGATGAATAACATATGGTCCATCCACACAGTGGACTATTACACAGCCTTGAAAAGGAAGGATGCTCTGCATCTGGTATGACCTGGATGGACCTTGAGGACGTGGTGCTCAGTGACATAAACCAGATTCAAAAGGACAAATCCTGTGTGATTCCACTTATATGAGGTCAGTATAGGAGTCTCATCCATAGAGACAGAGTAGATGGTGGTGCCAGGGGCTGGGAAACGGGATGGGGAGGTAGTGTTTAATGGGGACAGAGCTTCAGTTTGGGGACATAGAAAGTTCTGGAGATGGATGGTGGGCACGATTGCACAACAATACAAATGCCCTTGATGACACTGAGCTATGTGAGCCCTAATTTCCCTGTTATATCACTTTTGAACACCCCACAATGTAGGTAGGCTAATAACCAGTGATGGGACTCATGGGGAATCCGTGATTCTGACACGGAATAGTGTGGGAGGTTCATTTGTAGGTCAAGGGGGCACATGGTCCATGCACATGGGTGCCATGTGTGGTGGTAAAGGTAATACTTTGTGGTAAGTTGGACCTTCTTCTGCAGTCCCTTGGAGACCAAGACACATCAAGCGTGGAGACATAGTGGCGAAAACAGGGAAAATTGCAAATGGCGGGTGGTACTGTGGGTGTCGGGACAATCTAATGCACCTAAAAGCTTTCCAGTTTGATTTTACAGAGAAACTCACAGAAGAGAAGTTTCTGTGCAAACAGCGCAGGTTGCCTTGTGGGATGACGTCTGGAAAGTCGGGCAGCGGGGTGGGGGATGTGTGGGAGGCCATGGGCGAATTTCACAAATAAACCAGCGAGTCACTTACAACGAGGGGGTCGGGCATTGATGGGAAATTGGAAACACCGTGCACAGCACCGCCCCACCGCAGAGAGGTTTTTCCGGGCACGACAGGAGTTAAAACAGCTAATCGCACTTTTCATGTTTAAGGGCCAACGTGGCTTTCTCTTTTCAACATATCCTGGGGGAAGTTTGCACAATGAGGCATGGTCACGGACTTGAGGGTTTTATTGAGTCAGAAAATCAATAACTCCAGGCTATGGGCTGCAGACAGGATAGTTATTAGAATACTGTTGAGATTATCCGCCAAGATTCTCCAGGATGCAGGCAATGAGATTACGACGGGGGGCCGCGCCTGGGTAGGAGGGTCTCGTCAGCCGCTGTGTGCACGTTAATTAAGGCTGCGCGTGGGTCAGAGACTGCCGAGTCTTGTGCCTGAATGTCTTCCTTGAGGACTCTACACACGGTGCAGGACCTCACCCTTGCCCCTTGTAGAGTTTCTTTGCTTGTTTGTTTTTTTAACGGAAGGGAAAGAATGTTTAGTCACATGCATAACTTCTTCCAACGTCTCCTTAAAATCGCTGATGTGAGCTCACGGAAAAGGGGCAATTTTAGCGTCTAAAATCCAGTGGCGTTTAGCACATCCAGCGTGTTGGGCCACCATCACCTCTCTCTCGTGGGAGGACAGTTTCATCCCGCCACACGGAGACCCTGTCCTCGTGGGCGGTTGCGCCACGTCCCCTCTGTGGCTCACGTCGGCCGAGGATCTAGTTTCCTTCTGTGTGGCTTTGCCTGTTGTGGACATTTTCTCCACGTGGGACCAAGCACGACGTGGCCTCGGGTGCCTGTTTGTCTCCCTGAGCCTCGTTCCCTCAAGGTGCATCCACGTGGCCACAGGTGTGAAAGCCTTGCTCCTTTTCGTGGCCAAGTCATATTCTGCTGCATGGAGACACTATGTCGTGCTCATGTGCGCGGCCACTGATGGGCATTTGGGCTGCTTTGACCTTTGAACTGTTGTGAGTCATGCTTGTGCGCAGCTGGCTGGGGCCCCGGTTTCCAGTCTTTGGGGTATCTACGCGGGCACGGCACTGCTGGCTCGTACGGGCACTCTGGAGGGCAAAAAACGCCATGTCTGTTCCACGCGCAAAGTGGCCACAAGACAATGTGGTTCTGTGTCTCCATTGATTCCCTGACTTTCCCGAGGTGTCTGGGCACCGCGTGGGGGTGCCCGTGACCGGGAGCAGGGCAAAGCCACCGTGGGACGCACTCTGCCAACCGCAAAGGAGGAAAGGAGACGTTGCGTTGCGTCGGGAGCGGCTGGTGGTCACCCTCGTGGGGACGCGGGGTGTGGACCGGGCCCCCCACGAGCTCCCCAGAGCCCCCTTTGCCGACGGAGAGGGGAAATATTCAGAGGCAGCCGGTGGGATGCAGCGGGTCAGAATTCCTTCGACGCCATAAAACTCGCAAGTGTTTTCTTTCATGCCTTGTTACGTCTTCCTTCGCGCCCGGGGTGAGTGGCCTCCCGGGCTCCCGGCGTGTTTCTTAATTGCCTACATAACAGTGTTTCCTGTGCAGACGCTTCCTCATGGACACCCTGGGGGCAGACACTTTGCTCTGAGCCAGGAAGGCCGGCCGCTGCCAGGTCCGTGGCTGGAATGCCTCACCTGGGTGACGAGCCCCTCCTTCCGAGATGTAGGATGTCACCCACGTGGTGTCACGTCCGGGCTGGATGTGCTCGCTGAGCTGCTGGGGGGCTCTCGGACCGAACTGGAAGCCGCTACAGGAACCCAAAGACGTGGATGGGACGAACGGGACGGCGGGGAGGCGGGGACAGAAAAGCCAGGCTGTTGTCACTGTCGCTGGTGGCTTTGGGTTTGCTTTTGAGATAATCTCGCGTGTCCAGGTGCCTTGGAAGATGGGCCAAAGGACCCCTGTGTCCCTCCAAGAGGGTGGGTCCCAGAGACGCTCGGGGATGCCACTGTCGTGAGCCGACCTGCTGTTGTGGTGATGAAAACATTAGGAGCAGGTGCCTTTTCATGCCATTTCGTTTCACACGTTGACATGTGTGCCACGAAGCCCGGTGTCACCAGCCACAAGTGTGGGGCACACGAGACCCTGGATTCAGATGCCCGTCCTGCAGCCCACCGTGTGCGTCCAACAGCCTCCTCCCAAGTCCGCGTCTGTCTCCATGCGCTGTGGGTTCCAGACACTTCCAGACACGGAGTGGCCCTCGTGTTCCCTGTGCACGCAGACTCTGCCTTTTCCTCCAAGAGGCTGTGGAGGGGGCGTCCCACGGGGAACGCATCGGGCAGGCAGGCACGGTGGCTGAACGGGAGCCACCTGCCCCAAGAGGCCACGACCTTGTCCTAAGTCCCGTGGCCTGGGAACGGGGGCGTGTTTGCAAACAGGGTCTCTGCACATGTGATCGGGGGATGGCTCTGGGGATGAGCTCATCCTGGGTGAGGGTGGCCCTGCACGTGATGACAGGTGTCCTTACAAGACACAGAAGCGGGGACACACAGGCTCGGAGGAGAAGCCACCCCGTCCCAGCATCCCGTGTTGGCTCGGACGGCATCCCCCTCCTCAAGCCTCGTGCTGTGTCAGCGTCAGCCTCCCAAGAATCATGTCAACGAGCCCTAGCATCAACTGACACTTAAAAGGCCATTTTAATTAACCGCTTTGTCTTTGCTGAACGCGACAAGGGGAGCACGGGGTGGGGGACGTGCAGAGGAGACATTGTGTTCAAGTGTGTGGTGTCCCTGAGCCACCAATTAAATCCTCCAGACTCGCCGCGGGGGGCGGAAAATGACTTTCAAACAGGAAAACTGGGAAGGCGGTCCCTTTTCTTGTCGACGGTGCATCGCAATCGGAAGCAAGTTCAAACAAATCACGCTGTCATGCTCTCTCTGAGTAACTTTTAGTGTGTGTGTGTGTGTGTGTGTGTGCATCACGGCTTCTTGTGATGAACACAATACCACGTCAAGAGTAAACTGAGAGCGGTGTTCCTGAGCCCCAAACAAAGAAAACCTTTTACAAACCCCCTGTGCCTAATTTCGTTTTAGAAAATTAGATACTCAGAGTTTTGCATACGATAACTGTGTTACCAGGATACAATTTGGTCTGGGTTGCTGGCTTTAGTGCATACGGTTCCTTAATAAAAAGTGTCAGTTAAAATGAAAATACAGCTTGGGTAATTAAATTTAATTGGATCTTGTCACTTTAAATCCTCTTTGTTTTTGAGGGTTTCTACAGAATTGCAGCTTCTGGTTTTGCTAATTTCTTTATTGCAAGCTGCTGGCGAGCCTGACCCTCCTCTAATGAACTGAGACCCTGTTTTCGCGGGGGGCTCCGAACCGTGAAGGTGATGGCCCGTAAAAGGAAGGGGCGGGCGTGGGGCCCGGAGGGCGGGCTGTCTCCCGCTAGAGGCTGGACTTATCTGAGAAGGGTGCTGGGAGTGCACTCGCAGCCTGAACGGAACGCGCGAAGGGGCTACTGTTGCAGGTGAAACCCTGGTTCTCCAAGATGCGCCACAGGGTGTAACATCCATGCACATGCACTGTGTACATTGTAGCCACCTCGCGGGACAAACGCTTGCCCAGAGCTACATACACCCGGCGGTGTATGTATGAGTTTGCCCCGTCTGCTATAACAAGTCTCTGGGAGCTGGGTGGCTGGAAACAACATACATTTACTATGTCTCAGGGCCCGAGGCCAGAACGAACCACAGTTAGTACGGAGGTTGCAGGAAATGTGGGCAAACTGGGGGGTGCTGCGAGCGAGGGGCTGCAAACTGAAGTCTTCACCCAGGAGCCACGTGAGCCCCGGATGCTTGTTTGCACACTGGCTGCACGCCCGGCAGGCCCCGTGTGCCGGCTTGCACGACTGATCCTTTCTGACCAAGAGGGACCCCATCTCCTTGCTGTAGCTCCCCAGGTCCAGTGTCCAAAATTAAGAAAGCTTTGCCTGTGGAGGAAAAATGGAGGCATGCACTGTGGCCCTGGAACTGTAAAAGTTAGAAGACTTTACAAGACCCCTCAGGGCCGATTCTCCTTAAAGACAGCCAGTCTAGCCTTGTGTGCTTTCTCTGTGTGAAATGGCCCATCAGGTCACAGTGGAGGCCTTCTTTCTCCACCAGAGACAGCCACATATTTTACAGATGACCCAGCTGAGGACTCAATGGAGATGTGACCTGGGGGCTTGGTGCTCTGCTGAACTTATCTTAATGGCGTGCGACCCACAGTGTTCAAGCTCTGTTTCCACATCCAGAATTTCCCTTAATGGGGGACACCATGGGGCGCCTCTCCCTCCCACAGGGACTTACCTGGTGCACAAGTACCTGGGGTGGTGGCTGAGGGGCTGGGGACGTCTTGCTCACCTCCTCTACCTGTGCTGCACGTTGGATGTCTCACTTCCCCAGACAGTCCTCTCGCCCGGAGCCTTTGCAACCCGCCTTCCACACGGTGAAGACCATCCTCTGAAAGCCATACAGGACTCGCCCTGATTCCAGAAACTGCGGATCTCGGTGTCTCACATTCTCCCATCTGCCTCCGTCTGTGGAGCCGAGGGCCGTACACGATGCACGAGGGTGAGCCTGACCGCGAAGCTGGGTCACGGCAGAAGGACGTCAGGCTTCAGGCTGGAGGTCCCGGGTCTGCCTGCCCGTCTCCCTCTTCCTACCAAGCTCACAGCCAGGTGCTGAGGTGTTTCTGACAGCCCAACGCAGCGTGGCTCACGTGAACCCCTCTAATTTATAGAGGGTTTCAGCTTTAATCTTGCCTGTTCTGCTCCTGTACCCTAAATTATCAATCACTTTAATGACAAGCAGGGAAAATAACAAGCAGATCTCAGATGACAGTCTTATCGCCTATTTTAATACAATTTCCTAAATCAAACAAGCTTTATGACTAAAGCTCATAAAACAAAGTAAGAAGTTAACAGAAATAGAGTCAGGACAACAAGTGTTATACAGATAGACTCATCCAAGCTTTGCGTTCACACATACGACGTTCCTTTCCTATGAAAACACACAGCTGGCTTTGCAATCTGTGTCCGCATCAGCCGGGGGGAATGTTGACAGTCGTTGGTGATGCCCTGAGAAACACCCATGCATTTAAATTTCAGGACTTGAAAAAAAAATCAACTTCAGGACTGAGTTTCCAGGTCCTGGGACCCTGGTAATTTTCTGTTTTTTTTTTTTTTAATTTTTTAAAGTTTATTTATTATTTAGAGAGACAGAGACAGAGCATGAGCACGGGAGGGGCAGAGAGAGTGGGAGACACAGAATCCGAAGCAGGTTCTAGGCTCTGAGCTATCAGCACAGAGCTCGACGCGGGGCTTGAACCCATGAACTGTGAGATTGTGACCTGAGCCGAAGTCAGATGCTTAACCGACTGAGCCACCCAGATGCCCCATTTTTTTATTATTATTATTTTTATTTTTTTTGTAATTTTCTGGGTTTGACTGACATTGACTCTGCTGGATTAACACGACTTATTCAAAGATGGTTTGATGCAGACCTGTGGTTGCTCCCAAAAGGTAATTGAAGGCTGAGATCTGGGCACCTGTGAATGGAATTATTTGGAAATTGGGTCCTTGTGGATGCGATTCAGTTATAATAAGCTCGTGACGGTAGGTCCTTGAGGCAAGAGGCTTGGTGCCCTGAGAGGGCACAAGGAAAGACTGAGGAAAGGTGTCCACGTAAGCACCCATGTACTGAACTCAGACTCTGGGAAGCACGCCCCGGCGGCCCCCTCTTGCAGATCATGCCGTGGCAAAGCCACAGACTCTTGGGAACACGAACCCGCAACCCGCGACTGGCCCGGCCCACACCCAGAAACCAGACCCAAATTTAACATTTTGTGGCAGCGTGAAATATCTTGGATGGCCGGATTCACCTGAACTCTAAGGGACACAGAGGCGCCCTTGTTTTGAATGTTTAGACTGCAAGGTGACATATTTATGGAGAGAGAAGACAGGGCCACGTGGAAGGAAGAAGTTTGGATGTGGACAGAGACACACAAAAATCTCTCCCTGGAAGAAAACGTCGTTGGCGATCGGGGGTGTGGGGTGCCGTAACTGCCAGCCCCTCGCTGTTGGTTTGGACAGGTTCGCTCTTGTTGCCTGAATGCTCAGAGAGCCAGGGCTGAGGGAACGTCTCTCCCTTCCCCCCAAGGACAGACACCGGGATTTCTCGTTGGCGTTGTTGTGTTAGCTAGTTCTGTGGTCCGTGAGTATAGAGGGTGCAGGAGCCCAGCCCCCAGTGTTTTGGGGCCACGCACACGGCCCCACATGTGCTGTCTCCCCCTCTGGGTGTGGACAACCTCCCCCCACAAGGTTCTGCCTGTGTGGGGACCCCTAGTGGCTGACAGGTGCTCAGACGTTCAGCCTTCTGGTCAACCCCTCTATGTGCTTGCCCAGGCTTTCCTCTGCCACAGCCACAGCCACACCCACACACTTGTGGCTCCCAGGAGCTCCAGTGTCCAGACCGCAGGGACGCCTGGGGGCTCCTGAGGGCAGGTTGTCCTGCTGGGGGCACACAGAAACGTGAGGACGGCAAGACAGTGGCGAGGGACTACGGGAACAGCTGGCTGGCCTTATCTGCAGCCCACACTGTCGTCCACTGATGATCCCCACTGATGATCCACTCACGATCCACACGAGCATCCGCTGGGGGCCTGATCCAGGGGCTCATTGTGAAGGGTGCCTGATCCATCAGCATTCTTCCAGAACATTCTGTGGTCACGAGATGCCACTGAACACCCGTCCTGGGCTGCAGACCGTGCTGTGTCTGAGTGATTGGTATTCAGTCCGTGTTTGGAATTTTAACGCACCCGCCTCGGTATCTTCGGATGTCTGGTTGCCACTTCCCTCCACTTGCCTGCAACAACGTTCGAGGAATTAATAACCTTCTGGAAGGAGCCGAGGAAGACGGTAAGTGTGCTGCCATTTTGTTTTCCCAGTGCAGGTTCGCACGAGGCTGCCGTGACACCACGTGGCAAGAGGAAGGCTGCTGCGGGAGACAAAAGGAATGAACACCTGCCTGGTCACCTTGAGCAATGTGCCCAGGAACACGTTTTCTGTACGTTTTAGTTCCTAGTAATTACCAGGGTGGGAGATGCTTCTAGGACGGACAGAGTGGATCATCCAGGATGGGGGAAGGGGGCGGGGGGGGGGGATCTGTACGGATCTTGGTCTCAGTCGTTGGGATAGAGGGTCCGGACTCTCGCCATTTCCCCCAGACAGGACCAGGATGCGGGGTCTAACAGCAGCTGTGAATTAATGAGCCAGAGAGAGACAGAGGGACCGGGAGCTTGAGAAATCCTGAGTAGACAGGGAAGGGTAGATGGAGACAGGTGGAAGGGGGTAGCGAGTCCAGGAGAGAGAGGGACAGAGGGACAGAGGGAGGGGGAGGGAGACAGAGCCCCTCATACCGATTCCCCACGTCATTGCGGCCCCCACGACATGCATTTTTTTTTCCTGGAGACACATCCCAACAGTGCCTGCTAGGATCTTGCCCTCAGCAGACTCTGGGGTCCCAGCCTGACCCGGGTGGTCACCCAAGTGGGATGTGGTGTGTGCTGATGCGCATGAATTTTATCCGTCCTCCCCATGAAGGACGCCTCTTTGCAAATTGTGCTCGAGGAAGACATTACCTGTGAGTCTTCGGTGCATTTCTGCCTCCCAAGGGAAATATGCGTGTTGACTTAGCAGTGAGCCCATCCTGGATGCTTCTCACACCGGGCATTTCTATCCTGTTTCATCGCTGGGGGGGGGCGGGGCCGGTGGGGGCTGCAGTCGGGGGACAAGAGACCCATCTGCCCTCGGGACGGAGGAAATACAGTCCTGGCTCATAATGGAGGGTGTGGCCGCTCAACATGATGGGCTGGAGAATACGTACTGTATTTTAATGGATGGTGCTGGTTATCGCCCTCGCGCAGCAACTTACAAAATGCAAAACCGACGTGTAGTAAATCTAAGTGGTAGAAAACGACCAAGAACAGAAATACGGCCGCGATCGCTTTGGGATTAGCCTGCACGTGACCAGAGCGAACTGTACTCTCTGTGGTTCTTAGGCATCTTTACGAGATAAATAGACCCATCCTGGGATGGAGGCAGGACAGGAACGCGGGTGAATTTGGGAGGCCTGCGGATAACGGTGAGGGTATCCATGCCGTGCCGGGTTCACGTTCAAGCAGGTGCAGGAGTGAAATGGTTGCATTTGGTACTGAAATGTCTGAGCTCAGTGTAGCTGACGTAGCGTCCTGTGTCCTGTTAATTACCGATTTGCTTACAAGATACCCCCAGCCCCTCCTCGACTTGTCTGCAAAGAGCGGAAGTTCTCCCCGACTCACCATGTGCTTTCTGCAGGGGCCAAGGATGCAGCTCCCTGAGCTGACGGCGGGTCTCAGACGTGATAGAGACCAACTCCAGGGGCCACGGACCTGGCAGGGTTGGGGAGCTCCAGGCGGGGCTCCAGTCAGGCGGAGAACAGGTGCACGTCACGTACTGGACGTCGTCAAATGCCAAGATGCACGCACACAGGGGCTCACGGAAGGAGCCCTTAGGGTCTTCGTCAGACATGTTTCTGAATTCTCAGTCGCGGTTTCCCAGCGAATGATGTGGTTTTCCCTTCCTGAGCGTTTGGCCGATCGAGGTGGACCCAACATCGCCCCGTCCCTCTGGAACGTGCCATCCAGGCTGGCCACCATGGGAGTCAAAATCATGGCGTCCGAAAGGGCGTCGCTGACCCATCCTTCCTCGTATGTGGCTAAACAGACCTTCCCAATCAATGAACAATCTTGACATGGGTATCAATCACTATTAACATACCTGTGTTTCCACATAGATTTCAACATCTGACTAATTTTGGAAGCGTTTTTGTAGAAATATATAGTTGTACCAGTCAGCACCTTGCTTTCCTTTGTACACATCTTTCATTGTTTTCTTTGTTGTGACTGGAGCGAACGTCAGCTGTATTGTTTTGTGACACATAAAAAACATCTTCTGGGGCCCCTGGGTGGCTCAGTCTGTTGAGCGTCCAACTTCGGCTCAGGTCATGATCTCACAGTTTGCGAGTTTGAGCCCCACGTCGGGCTCTGTGCTGACAGCTCGGAGCCTGGAGCTGCTTCGGATTCTGTGTCTCCCTCTCTCCCTGCCCCTCCCCTGCTCACGCTCTGTCTCTCTCTGTCTCTCCATAATAAATAAACGTTTAAAAAAATTAAAAAAATCTTCTTTTGGCCAGGAAAATCCAGGAAAATGAAAAAAATGTCCCCTCTTTACCAGGACCTCGTCACTACTCTTCCCCTTTCAAGGACTCCCTGATTTCAGTTTTCAATTGTGTATTTGATACAAAACAGATCATAAAAACGAGTTCTGAGACTTGGGAACGTTCAAATACCATCTTCGGGGGACACAGAGGGGAGAAGAGGGGCGAGGAAATTCATGAGAACAGAGTCCCTGTGTAAGGTCGATGTTTGTCCCTTCATGGACACACATGCGTTTGATTGTCTAGCATTGGCCGGCCCTGGAGGGGCTCTGGGGGATTCGACGCGCAGAGAGGGTGGGTCACGGGAGGTAGTGAGGAGGTCCTGGTGAAGACGGGACATTTTCACCAGCCTGGATGGCATGTGTTCCAGGGAGAGAGGTTTTAGGGACAACAATAAATATGTTTGTACAAGGACCGAGTTTCCATCCAGAGCGGAAGGTGCTAACGATTGTGCTTGAGGGAGAGGCCTGCATATTCAGGTCTGGAGATTCTGCTGCTGGGCTAGTCGGTCACCCCCACAAGGGTCTCATTCTCCCTTTCTGAAAAATGGGAGCAATGCATCTGGGGCTGCTGCAAGGTGGGAATAAAGCCAGGTATGTGGAAAGACTGAGATCAGCATGAGGCACAGAGTGAAGGGTCAAAAAGCCTGGCCATGCACTCTATTGCTGGGCACTGTTTGACTTTATGAGAGTGGCCGTGGACAAGTGACCACACATTGGGCAGCTTAGAACAACAAAGTGATTCCATCCTGCCCCAACTCTGGTGACCAGAAGTCTGAGATCCAGGAGGGGCAGGGCTGCTGAGATCCAGGCAGGACCACTGAGAGGCAGGCAGGGCAGGACCAGTGAGATCCAGGCGGGGCAGGGCCAGTGAGATCAGGGAGGGTCAGGACCCCTGAGATTCAGGCAGGACCTCTGAGAAGCAGGCAGGGCAGGACCACTGAGATCCAGGCAGGGCAAGGCCACTGATCCAGGAGGGGCAGGGCTGCTGAGATCCAGGAGGAGCAGGACCACTGAGATACAGGCAGGGAAGCACCACTGAGATCCAGGCAGGTCAGGGTCGCTGAGATCCAGGCAGGGCAGGGCCGCTGAGATCCAGGCAGGGCAGGACCACTGAGATCCAGGCAGGTTAGGGCCACTGAGATCCAGGCAGGGCAGGGCCACTGAGATCCAGGCAGGGCAGGGCTGCTGAGACCCAAGCAGGGCAAGGCTGCTGAGATCCAGGCAGGGCAAGACCCCTGAGATCCAGGCAGGGCAAGACCCCTGAGATCCAGGCAGGGCAGGACCACTGAGATCCAGGCAGGGCAGGGTTGCTGAGATCCAGGCAGGGCAGGGCCACTGAGATCCAGGCAAGGAAGGGCCACTGAGATCCAGGCAGGGAAGGGCCACTGAGATCCAGGCAGGGCAGGGTTGCTGAGATCCAGGAGGGGCAGGACCACTGAGATCCAGGCAGGGGAGGTTTGTGCTCCCTCCAGAGGCCTCAGGGGAGGGTCCTTCCTGCCTCTTCCAGCTTCTGGGACTCCAGGTGTCTCTGGGCTTGTGGCCGCGTCCTTCCCGTCTCTGCCTCTGTCTTCACGTGGTTTCTGCTCTGTCTCTGCCTCTGTGTTTCCCCTTCTGTCTCACAAGGACACCTGTCATTGGATTCAGGGCCACCCTCATCCAGGATGGGCTCATTTTAACCCAACAGCATCTGTAAGATCATATTTCCTAATAAGGTGACATCGCAAGGTTCTGCATGGATGTTAATTTGGGGGACACTCTTTGGCGTCGGAAGGCAGCCCGTGCTGGCTCCTGTGGGCCCAGAGGTGCCATTTGCCCAAGGACAAGATGGAGAAAGTAAGGAAGCATCTTCCCTGGCAGGGATGGATGGCAGCGCACTGGGTCCGCCCGACTGGTTGCAGTTCCCCGAAATGAAGGAGTCTGACTCCAAACCCCAACGGGACTCCCAGCCCTGGGATTCTACGTGGTCCCCGTCGCTTTTCCGCTTCGCACACACTCAAGAGTCTATGATAGAGAAGACACAGTCCTCCACAAATTAAGAGAATTACCGAAAAAGGTCAGAAGCTAAGCTTGTAAAAGGGTTGTTATGAAGTCAACAGCGAAGAGACAAACAACCCAATTACCGAGGGGGCGGAGGGCTGGAAAACATTGGTTGGAAGGAGACATACACGTGGCCAACAAGCGGGGAGAATGCACAGCGTGTCACTCATCACCAGGGAAATGGAACTCATCACCAGGGAAATGGAACTCATCACCAGGGAAATGGAACTCATCACCAGGGAAATGGAACTCATCACCAGGGAAATGGAACTCAGCAGGACAGTGAGAACCACTCTGTAGCCAGCTGGGGGGAGGGGAGCGTAATTATGGTGACAAAAAGGGCACTTGTGTGACCAGTACCAATAAACATGAACGTAACAGGTGCTGGAGGAGATGTGCAGACAGTGGAGGCCTTGCGTGTCGCTGGTGGGAAGGCAGGGCCGTTGAGATGCCGCGGAAAACAGTGTGGTTTGTCCTGACAAAGTCAGGCACGGAGTGACCACAGGACTCAGCAAGTTCACTCCGTGATGTCCACCCAGGGTCTTCCACAAGAGGAGCTCAACCAGATACGTGAACACACATGTTCACAGCAGCTCAAGCATAGAAACAACCCCCATGTCCATCGACGGACATCGATGGGCAGATGGATGCATGGATGGATGGATGGATGGATGGACAGACTGGGGTCCAGCTATGTCTAGGAATAGTACTCAGCCATGAAAAGGAACAGAGTCCTGTGTGGAAACAACCCCAAACTCCATCAACGGATGGATGGATGGATGGATGGACAGATGGACAGAGTGGCATCCACCTATGTCGGGGAATATCACTCGGCCATGAGAAGGAACAGAGTTCTGTGTGGAAACAACCCCAATCTCCATCAACAGA
>NC_064817.1:476442-476771 GCF_023721935.1 Panthera uncia
TCCAGCTATGTCTGGGAATACTACTTGGCCATGAAAAGGAACAGAGTCCTGTGTGGAAACAACCCCAATCTCCATCAACAGATAGATGGATGGATGGAGGTATGGATGGATGGATGGACAGAGTAGGGTCCAGCTATGTCTGGGAATACTACTCGGCCATGAAAAGGAACAGAGTTCTGTGTGGAAACAACTCCAATCTCCATCAACAGATGGATGAATGGATGGATGGACAGATGGATGGACAGAGTGGGGTCCAGCTATGTATGGGAATACTACTCAGCCATGAAAAGGAACAGAGTTCTGTGTGGAAAGAACCCCAATCTCCATCA
>NC_064817.1:476781-498882 GCF_023721935.1 Panthera uncia
AGATGGATGGATGGATGGATGGATGGACAGATGGACAGAGTGGCATTGGGGAATATTACTCGGCCATGAGAAGGAACAGAGTTCTGTGTGGAAACAACCCCAATCTCCATCAACAGGTGGATGGATGGATGGATGGATGGATGGACAGACCAGGGTCCAGCTATGTCTGGGGAATACTACTTGGGCATGAAAAGGAACAGAGTTCTGTGTGGAAACAACCCCAATCTCCATGAACAGATGGATGAATGGACAGATGGACAGATGGATGGATGGATGGATGGATGGACAGACTGCAGTCCAGCTATGTCTGGGAATACTACTTGGGCATGAAAAGGAACAGAGTTCTGTGTGGAAACAACCCCAGTCTCCATCAACGGATGGATGGATGGATGGATGGATGGACGGACGGACAGACTGGGGTCCAGCTATGTCTGGGAATACTACTCGGGCATGAAAATGAACAGAGTCTTGTGTGGAAACAACCCCAATCTCCATCAACAGATGGATGGTTGGATGGATGGATGGATGGATGGACAGACTGGGGTCCAGCTATGTCTAGGAATACTACTCAGCCATGAAAAGGAACAGAGTTCTGTGTGGAAAGAACCCCAATCTCCATCAACAGATAGATGGATGGATGTACGGATGGATGGATGGATGGATGGACAGATGGATGGGTGGATGGATGGATGGATGGATGGGTGGATGGATGGACAGACCGGGGTCAAGCTATGTCTGGGAACCCTAACCCTAACTACTTGGGCATGAAAAGGAACAAAGTTCTGTGTAGAAACAACCCCAGTCTCCATCAACAGATGGATGGATGGATGGACAGATGGATGGAATGGATGGATGGATGAATGGACAGAGTGGGGTCCAGCTATGTCTGGGAATACTACTTGGGGATGAAAAGGAACAGAGTTCTGTGTGGAAAGAACCCCAATCTCCATCAACAGATAGATGGATGGATGGACAGATGGTTGGATGGATGGATGGATGGACAGACCAGGGTCCAGCTATGTCTGGGAATACTACTCGGGCATGAAAAGGAACAGAGTTCTGTGTGGAGACAACCCCAATCTCCATCAACAGATGGATGAATGGATGGATGGACAGATGGTTGGATGGATGGATGGATGGACAGAGTAGGGTCCAGCTACGTTGGGGAATACTACTCGGCCATGAAAAGGAACAGAGCTCTGACCTGTGTTACCGTGTGGATGGACCTCAGACACACAACGCTCAGGGAGAGCAGCAGACACAAAAGGCCACGTCACGTGTGTCCTTGTTTGTAGAAAATAACCACACATGCAAATCCACAGAGATAGAAAGTGGCTGAGTGGTCGCCAAGGACTGGGGAAGGGGAACAGGCAGGTGACATCTCATGGGGACGGGGTCTCCTTTGGGGGGATGAGAATACTCGGGAATGGATGTCAGTGCTGGTTGGGCAAGATGGTGATGACCCACGTGTCACTAATGGTAAACCTTACGTTCTCTGCGTTTTACCGTGATAAGCAAGGAGTTCTGAAAAGTTGATCAGAACGGGAGTATCAAACCCGCACAGAAGGAAAGACGCGCGGGAGCGGATCTCGTGCCACACCCCGGATTCGAAGTCCCTGGGATCGGCGTGCTGGCACGTCCCTGCCCTCGGTTCCTCTGCAGATGCGTCTGTCCCAACTGGGTGTGGCCGGGGTGTCACTGGCGGTGTCCTGTGCGTCCCCGTCAACACAGCCCCCGGGACCCACCCCCCACCACTTTCCCCCTTGGGCTTGAGGTGATTTCCACACACCGCAGGCAGATTTGAGCTCCCGGTTTGGCATATCTTTTACGGAAACCCCTTCTTGAAGGAGAGAGAGAAAGATGTTCTCATCTTAAGACGTATGGCGTTACAGAATGTCTTTGAAAGGTGTCGTATTTCCTTCCGTTACGGCCGCTGAATTATTCACAAGGGACTCTGCATGCTTTGGGGGCGGGAGTGTTGCTACCTGTGTAGACGGGAGGCCATCGGGGGTCCGCCTGTCCCCACCGCGTGAGGTGGGCATTGGGGCTGCGACAGGCCGGCGGAGGGGGCTCCCTGTGGCGGTTCCCTGTCCCCCTGGGCTGCACCTTGTGATGTGTGGCACGCCAGGGTGTGTCCAGAACCTTCCAGAACACACATCACCAGCCGTGCATTGCGAGGAGTGGGGGGGGGGGCGTCTTTTTCAATCCCCACCCGAGACTTCTAATTGCGTGCAATCCACAGCATGACCGCGGCTGGTGGCCGCGGGACATTTTCACGTTCACCTGGGCTCACCTGGGCGCCTCCGTTCTGAATACTGAGGGCGGGGGTCTGTCCCTTCCTGACGTGAGTCCATAAATCAGCCGGTGGCTCAGCGCGCGTCCCCAACGAATTCGCTGCCTGCCTCGCGCCCAGGTGCATATATGCGCGCATTACGGATGCCGCCGGCCGCCCGCGCTCCGCGGGGATGAGAAATGGGGCCCCTCCCCCCCACCCCCGCCACCGCCTTTGATGTGAAGTCGTGGTTGATCAAAATGCGGGCGACGCCGGTGCTACACCTGATTGCCATTCAATCCATTACGCCGCTCAGCGCGCATATCTCATCACCCTGACTTCTAATTTGACAATGACAAAGAGCTTCTCGGCGATTTTAAATTTCATAATTTTAATCTGTCAAGCCTGACATTTAATTAGTGCCCTTTGTAACCCGTAGCCACGCGCGCCCAGGGCTCTGCTGGTTTCCCTTCGGAGGAAACAAAAAAAAAAAATTTTTTTTTCTCCGCCCCCGTGGAAGAATGGATTCATAAACATGTGCATAACGGCCCGGTGGGGGAGAACGTCCCCACGATGCTGCATTAGCCCCAAATCGAGACAGATGAGGTTAATAATATTTTAAAGTGTGGCTTCATGGGATTAGCCGTGATTAAGCTGGGGCGTGCCCCCCCCCCACCCCGCCCGCGTGAGATGCTTGTCGCAAACGTGTAACGGGAGGTCTGCTGCGCGGAGCCTCATGTCAACGGTTATGTGAGGCAGCACCGTGGGCGTGGGCGCCTTGTGGATCCGGTGGTGCTGGGTTCCCGTTGCTGGGTGTGCGCACAAGGCGAGACAGGCCAGCGCGCCTTCGGAAGGGGCCTGTGAGCCCTGCCCGGTCAGGGGGGCGTGATGGTTGCATGTGGACCGTTGGTCAGGCCTCTTCGGGGGTGACTGGGGGGTCCCCGTGGGGAGAACCTGCCTTCACAGTCTCCCACGCGGGGGCTGTCTTGACCGTGCTTTACAAACTCATCATTTCTGTCTTCATTCAGACCCAGATTCCCTTCTTCTGCACCGCCTGGTGGGGCTAAGTGACTGCCTGTTGACACGTCTGGAGCGGGGCCCCATTTTCAGTCACAACCGGACCTACACGTCCGTCCAGTCTCGGAGAGAAAAAGTGGGCGTTGGGCTATTTTGCAAACACCAGGGTTGCCTTCTTGGCGGCTGAGTTACAATCCACGGTGTGGCTCGTGCCATGGCTTGCAGGGCAATGTGGTTTCTGTCCCCCGTGCCCGTCCCTGTTCGGTAGACGCCTGTGTGACCCCGAGTCCACATAGAGGCTGACCTCCCCGCCCCGAAGGAAGTCGTGTGAAGGTGTTCAGACTCCCCTGGGGTCCCACTGCGGCAGGGTCTGTCAAAGGGGTTCCAAAGTCAGGTGCACAGGCTCGAGTGCTGTCCCTGTAAACTTCCATTCATTCATCCTTGCATTCATTCGTTCCAGAAACAATTCCCAGGCTGCTTGGGAAGCACCCGGCAAAATGCTCAGCCCATGGTGGTTGCATCACAAGAGGCACATGTTGTACAGGAAAGCGCTGGGTGATGCAGGGGCACACGGGGCTTTGCATCACGAGGTCTGGGCGGTTGGACCTGAGCACTTTGCTCAGCGTCTCCGGCCCCCCCTCCCCCTCCCCCCGCTGTAAGGCATGTGCCTCTGGAAGGACAGGTGGGGACAGACAGCGCATGACGAGGACGCAAGTTTAAACCATCTGGACGGTGCTACAGCCAACGTGGGCATTCGTTGCCCAATGCCATTGCTGTCGTTGCCGAACTCTCTTTAAAAGTTGGTTTTCTGGGGGCTCCTGGGTGGCTCAGTTGGTTAAGCGTCCGACTTGAGCTCAGGTCATGATCTCACAGTTCGTGAGTTCGAGCCCTGCCCCGCGTCGGGCTCTGTGCTGACAGCTCGGAGCCTGGAGCCTGCTTCGGATTCTGTGTCTCCCTCTCTCTGACCCTCCCCTGTTCACGCTCTGTCTCGCTCTGTCTCAAAAATAAATAAACGTTAAAAAAAAATTTAAAAAAAAGGGTTGGTTTTCTGGGGGCATCTGGGTGGCTCAGTCGGTTGAACATCCAACTTCGGCTCAGGTCATGATCTCGCGGTCCGTGAGTTTGAGCCCTTCGTCGGGCTCTGTGCTGACGCCTTGGAGCCTGGAGCCTGCTTTGGATTCTGTGTCTCCCTCTCTCTCTCTGCCCCTCCCCTTCTCATACTCTGTCTCTCTCTGTCTCAAAAATAAATAAACGTTAAAAAAACGAAAAGTTGGTTTTCTGGACTCCCAGAAAGCATCGTCACGCCTCGGAGCCTCCCAGTTATTCTCCGGCCCCATCCGAGCCCTGACACTTTGCGCCTCTGGAACGCAGAACCAGTTAGCGTAGGCACAACCTGTGCGTTGAACAACCTCAAGATGGGATGAGGGACACACACGTGCTGCCACACTAGTCCCCTCGCAAAGTCCTGGGAACCAATGATAGAATCAGAAAACTGCTTCAGCAAACACGTGTTGTTGTTTTTTATTTTTTAAATGTTTGTTTAAAAAAGTTTTTTTTTAAATGTTGATTTTTCAGAGACAGAGAGAGAGCGCGAGAAGGAGAGGGGCAGAGAGAGAGGGAGACACAGAATCGGAAACAGGCTCCAGGCTCTGAGCTGTCTGCGCAGAGCCTGATGCAGGGGTTGAAGTCACGAGCTCAGAGATCCTGACCTGAGTCGAAGTCGGACGCTTAACCAACTGGGCTACCCAGGCACCCCGAAATATTTCATTATACATTTTTAAATGTTTATCTGATAATTTTGAGACAGAGACAGAGTGCAAGCAGGGGAGGGGCAGAGAGAGAGGGACATACAGAATCGGAAGCAGGCTCCAGGCTCCCAGCTCTCGGCACAGAGCCTGAGGCAGGGGTTGAACCCACAAACCGCGAGATCATGACCTGAGCCGAAGTCGGATGCTCAACCAACTGAGCCACCCGGGCGCCCCAAGTTCTGTTTTTCATTGGAATTATTTTGCAGTCTGCTCCCAGCCAGCCCCATCAGCCCAGCTGCCATGTGCACGGGTCCCCTAAAATGTGGGTTCTCAGTGGGCACAGACATTCTCTGGAAGCCTGAAAGATTGCACAGAGTGGCTCACATATCCGTGTCAGGCTTCAGTCTCGGCTGCAAAAGCGAGTTGCCTTTGAACTCTGCTCCTTCCTTCGCACCTGCTGCAAAGTCACGGACAAAGCCCGGGATTTGAAGGGCACCCTGGCAGGAAGACGGGTTTGCAAACTCTGGGACTTGTCCCGGCCTCTCGTGTCACGCGGTGCGTGGAGAGGCATTTAATCAACCTTATTTGCCGAGGATGATTTTCTGAGGCACAGGGTTCGCCTCCCCAGTGGTCGGGGGAGATGGTTAATTGCTAGTGAGTAGACGCACATTATGCACACTGTGTGCCCGGGTTTTCCAGCTCAGGTGTGTTTCCGAGAGCAAATAGAGACACTGCTCTGGGGCACAAGTCTCTCAAGCACTGCCCCCAAGTCAGGGGCTCACAAGTGTCCCATTAGTGGGATGTCAACACATCCCTTAATTAAATCTCAGTGCCAGCTATTCAGAGGCAAAGAGGAGAATAAGAATCCCAGCATCTTCTTTCCTTTGGGCTGAACATAAATATGGGTTTCCTGTAAACTGTCTTGTCCCAAGCTGAGGGGCAGGGGACCCCCAATGGAGCCGGAACGCCTCTTCCGTTCTGTTTCCGGAGAACCCAAGAGACCCAGGGGATCTAGTCCATAGCCATTTGCAGATGAAGGGAAGTGAGTTCTTTTGAGCCCGGAAGGGCCAACCCACTGACTTACCTCGTGACACCAGTCACCTGGGCTGTTTACAAACACGGATTGGAAAGGACAGGATGCTACGTGTGTAGTTCACAAGGTGTGTGGAGAACAGTGCCCGTCTTCCCCATCGGATTGAGTTCTTCCTGATTTGTACAAGTTCCTGCATCTGGACGCCAGCCCTGGATCCATGACAAGTTTTGCAAACCCTGTCGCTGTTTCTCTGGCTTGCTCACCTGCTTTTAAAAGCATCCTTGATAAACAGACGTTTCTTGGACCGTACCTCACCACGTCATGTTTTTTCGTTTTCGTTACTACATTTCTGTGCCTGGGTTAAAATACGTGTGTCGCTGGGGCGCCTGGGTGGCTCAGTCGGTGAGACGTCCAGCTTCGGTTGGTTTGTGAATTCAAGCCCCACATCGGGCTCTGTGCTGACAGCTGGGAGCCTGGAACCTGCTTCAGATTCTGTGTCTCCCTCTTTCTCTCTCTCTCTGCACCTCCCCTGCTCGTGCTCTGTCTCTCTCTCTCCTTCAAAAATAAATAAACGTTAAAAAACTTTTTGAAAAAAGATGTTTTTCACTGCACTCCCCGCCCCCTGCCACAAACCAGGAAGATGTCCTCCTACGTCATTATCGAAAACAAAAACAAAACCAAAACCAAAAACAGTGCATTTGTCTGCCCTAAGCTGTCATAACAAAACACCAGAGACTGATGCACAATATTTTCTTACAGTTCTGGAGGCTGGCAGTCCAAGATCGGGATGCTGGTTAGGACTCTCCCAGGCTTGCAGGCAGCTGCCTTCCAGATGTGTCCTTACATGGCAGAGAGACGAACAGACAGAGAGACAGAGAGACAGAGACAGAGAGAGAGCATGCTTTTGGGTGTCTCTCCTTGTCAGGACACTAATGCCATCATGGGGAAACCCCCTTATGACCTCATCTAAATGTAATTACCTCCACCTCCAAATACCATCCCATTGGGTGGGGGAGGTGAGAGCTTTGACATACGAATTTGGGGAGGGGACGTAAGTCTTCAATGCCCCATCTTCCTTACTGTTCTTGAATAAAGTGTCCGTATACGGGCATGCCCATCAGTCCACCCTGGTGCCAATGCCATTTTAATGTAATGTTTATGCTTTTATATCCACTCCTGATACAAAAGAATACGTTTTTCTGCTCTCTTCTCTGAAAGTGACTTAGTGATGTTTGGTATCATAAAGATGTCCATTCTCCCCAAATGATCTACAGATTGAATTGGGATTTTGATTAGTAATGGATTCAATCTATTGATCATTTGGGGAGAACGGACATCTTTATGATACCAAACATCACTATCCGTGAACGTAGTAAATTCCTCCTTTTATATAGGTCATCACTTATTCCTTTCGATAATGAAAAAGGAAATTATAAAATTGTATCTTTTGTAAGTGTTCTTCGCTAATTGGTTTTTGTTGACAGTAGAAATACGGTTGATTTTTTTATATTGATCTCACGTCCAGAATACCTGTTAAATGCATACTTAATTCTAATAGTTTATTTATAAAATAACTTGGACATTTTTACGTGCACAATCATTTTGCTTATAAGCCATGACAATTACCTTCTTTCCGTCTTTCCATTTTTTTCCCCTGTCTTATTGCATAGGCTAGAAACTCCAGTACAAGATTTAATGGAAGGAGTTATAGTGGAAATCTTTGTCTCCTTCCCAATATCAATTTAAACATATTTTATTTCATATGCTGCAACTCATTTGTAACATCATTAAATGTTGTCAAAATTTGTCACTTGCTTTTTGTCATTTATTGAGATGAACTGCTGTTCCCTCCCCCCCTGCTTTATCCTGTTAACACGATGAATTTCACTGAATTTTTTCCAAAGGCTTAATAAAATTTGCATTGTGGGAATAAACACAGAGTGTTATTGCTTTATTTTTCCTTTTTAAAAACTTTACAGATGTTTCCAGATTTAATTTCCTAATGTTTTCATTCTCATCCATAAATGCTTGATCTGCAAGTTTCTTTTCAATAATTCCCTGGTTTGACCTCATAAACAAGAGTTCAGAAAGTATTCCATCTTGTTGCAGATTCTGGAAGAGTTTGTATAAAGTTGGCATTTTCTTCTTAAACATTTGTTAAATGTATTAACAAAGATATCTGAACCTGGCAATTTCCTTGTGAGAAAAATTTAAGTTAGACGCTACACATCTTTAATTTGTGTTTTTATTTCAAAAAACGTGTCCATTTTAGTGAAGTATTAAATTTTGGCATCACGTTTTTCATATTCTTATTTTTAAAAATCTGTATAGAATCAACAGGCATATCCTTCTTCTGATGTTACTTTTTAATGTCTATTCTTTTATTTTGTTTCCTGGTAAGTCTTGTCAGGGGTATATAATTTCTCACGGTCTTTCACACAACCAGTTTCAGTTCTGTTCGTTTTCTCTGTTATGCTTATTATGTAATTCATTAATTTCTGTTATTTCCTTATGTTTAATTATTTTTCTAACTTCTTGAGATAGGTGCTGAACTTAATGATTTTCAGTCTTTTTACTTTTTTTAAGAAAAACTTCAGGCTGTAAATTCTGCCATACAACTCTGCTTAAGCTTCTCTTAAGCTTTAATAGGTAATAGTTTTATTAACATTCAGATCAAAATGCTTTTTAATAGTGATTTTGACCTCCTCTTTGTATCTTCAGTCATTTGGAAGCGCAGTGCTTAATTTTCAAAGTTATGGCATTTTCTAGTTCCTTTTTTGTTATTTATTTCCAGCTGAATTGCCCAGGAACTAGAAAATGTATTACTTCAACGTCTGATGTTTATAGTAATTTGCTTAATGGTCTAGCATATGCTTAAATCTTATAAATGTTTCATGGGTACTTTAAAAGGGCAAATATTCTGCAGCTATTAAATGTACAGTTATAAATCTACCCACTACACAAATACAGGGTACGATATTTGAACAAAATTAAAATGTTAAACCTACACTGAGTTTCGGTATGTTTGTTCTATCTACTACTAACAAAGTATGTTAAAATGTGTTATCAAAATTGTGGACTTGTTTATTTTTATTTTACTAATTTTTGCTTTATCTATTTTGAATCTTTGTTATTCAGTGCATAAAAGTTTATCATTGTCTTATATTCTTGGTGAATTGAGCCTTTTTCTCATTAAATTTTTTTTCTCTTTCTGTTTAGTATTTATTTTTAGTAAGTTCTACTTTGATACTAGCATAACCTCATTCGTTTTTTTGAGGTTGACATTTGCATGATTTAGGAAATTCTCATTATTTATGACAGATGTGTTCTATAATGTCCCCTGTACACAACAAATTAGTGAATATGGAACCACTGATCCTGTGTGAGACTCCAGTGACAACATTTTCGTTAATGATCAACACACGTCTGTATGTGTGTTTGTCTTTAAAGACACTTAACGAGTCTATAGTGTTGCTTCATCAGCATTACCTGATGGGCAACAGTACGAGAAGTCATGCTTGAATGAAGGTCATTGAACACACCCATTTCTCTGTAAGGTACATCCCAGCCTTCTTGCCCTTAGGATCACTGGATAGTACATCAGCAGTGTGCTTGGGGGCCATTTTAAACAGCAAAATCATCAAGAAAAAGCAGCCAAAATGCAAAAACAAAAAACCAAAAAAACAAAACAAAACAAAAAAACCCAAAACCATGGCGCTAATTAGACCATGGAAAGATGGAAAGGACACTTGTTTACAGGGTGAGAGGAGAGCTGAAATGGGGGCATTTAGTCAGTTTACATTTAATGTAATTATTGATATTTTGGAGTTACAATCCATCATCTTACTCAGTAACAAAAACATCCTCATGCTGAAAGACGGAGGGGAAACGATGTGGCTTAAAAATAGGGCATATCTGGGGCACCTGGGAGGCTCAGTGTGTTAAACGTCTGACTTTGGCTCAGGTCACAATCTTACAGTGTGCGGGTTCGAGCCCCACGTCAGGCTCTGTGCTGACAGCTCAGAGCCTGGATGGAGCCTGCTTCCGATTCTGAGCCTCCCTCTCTCCCTGCCCCTCCCGTGCTCGTGCTCTCTCTCTCTGTCTCTCAAAAATAAATAAAATGTTAAAATATTTTTAAAAAATAGGGCATATGAAAGACACTGAAGATTCTGGTGAGGGCATATTTCACATGTGTGTGTACATGTATGGGTGTGCACGCGAATGCGTAAGATGTGGCTACATGTCAAGTGAGTGTGCACACATGATGTGTTTGCCCACAGCTGTGAAGTGATCTCTGTCCACAACGCATGGTCCCCTTTTATCCTGAGCTGGCTGGGTGCCACCGCAGAAGGGACTCGTGGTGGCAGCCAGCGGGACAGAACCTGGAGGGTAAGACCATGTGATGACGGTGATGAAGACACTTTTGGGATCTCTGCATTCGGAGAACAATTGGGGATAGTCAGCCCCCCAGATAAAAACCTCCCAGGCAAGCCGCCGGGAGGAGAGGGTGTGATGTGTGCCTTCAAATATTTGAAAGCGTGCCACACGGAAGAGCCATTCGATGGGCACTTTGTGGTCCACGGCACCGGATGACGAGCCAGGTGCCCGGGAGACCCCTTTCGGGTCTGCACCACGGAGGGATGTCTAAGGCCAGAGCCGTGCGAGAGTCCGATTGCTTCTTAATGAGGGGGTGAGTTTCCCGTCACTGGACGTATCCAAGCTGAGCCTGGAGCCCCACTCCCAGGAAACTGGACACAGCTCCCCAAGCAGGTCAGAGGCCCCGTGGATCCCTCGGGAGCCCGAGAGAAGCCATTTTCCCAGTGTGCCTGCGGCCTCCTCTCTGCCCCCAGGGATGTCACATTCAGTGCTCAGCAGTTGAAGATGCTTCTTCGAGTCTTTCTGAGGCCACGGGATGTCTCCAGTGCAAACAGCCTCATCATCTGGGCAGGAACTTGGCAAATTCCTCCAGAAATGAAGGATTGTGTAATATTGTCTCAGTCTCAAGGCTCACATTATACATAATTTGTCCCCAAAGGAAATAGAAAAAAAAAAAAAAAAACTACCCCAAACCCCTGATAAATTGGATTTTCTTTTCTTACAACAAATGCAGCAGTTTAGTCCGGAATAATCAAGACATTTTGTTTGAAAAACTCTGCATTTATTCTGGGAAAGTCCTGTGGGCCTGCAAGTTGGGACGGGCAAAGGGGGTGGAGGGCTCTCACAGGATTTACATTTTAGTTTATTTTATTGTACATTTAATTTTACTTTATTTTAGATTATTTTATATTATTGCCTGTTACATTTTATTTTACTTTAGTTTAGTTTAGTTTATTTTTTTTTACGTTACATTTTATTTTACTTTATTTTAGTTTATTTTATATTATTGTACTTTATATTTTATTTTACTTCATTTTAGTTTATTTTATATTATTGTCCATTACATTTTATTTTACCTTACTTTAGTTTATTTTATATTTCTTTACATTACATTTTATTTTACTTTAGTTTAGTTTATTTTATATTATTGTCCATTACATTTTATTTTACTGTATTTTAGTTTATTTTATATTTTTTTACGTTACATTTTATTTTGCTTTATTTTATATTATTGTACCTTATATTTTATTTTACTTTATTTTATATTATTGTACTTTACATTTTATTTTACTTTATTTTAGTTTATTTTATATTATTGTCCATTACATTTTACTTTACTGTATTTTAGTTTATTTTATATTTTTTTACGTTACATTTTATTTTACTTTATTTTAGTTTATTTTATATTATTGTCCATTACATTTTACTTTACTGTATTTTAGTGTATTTTATATTTTTTACGTTACATTTTATTTTACTTTATTTTATATTATTGTACTTTACATTTTATTTTACTTTATTTTATATTATTGTACTTTACATTTTATTTTACTTTATTTTAGTTTATTTTACATTATTTTACGTTACATTTTATTTTAGTTTAGTTTAGTTTATATCATTGTACTTTACATTTTATTTTACTTTATTTTAGTTTATTTTATATTATTTTATGTTACATTTTATTTTACTTTTAGTTTATTTTACATTATTTTACGTTACATTTTATTTTAGTTTAGTTTAGTTTATATTATTGTACTTTACATTTTATTTTACTTTATTTATTGTACATTATTTTACTTTACATTTTATTTTACTTTATTTTAGTTTATTTTATATTATTTTATGTTACATTTCATTTTACTTTTAGTTTATTTTATATTATTTTACATTACATTTCATTTTACTTTATTTTATTGTACATTATTTCACTTTACATTTTATTTTACTTTACATTTTGTCTCACTTGATTTGGTTGTGCATTGGTTTCCTTTCCTTCATTGTATTTTCCTGTTTTCCATTAAGTTTTTCCCTGGAATGCCAGAGAGTTGACGTGCGGGGCTGCATTAGTTCATATCGTATGACGCACTGGTTCCCAACTGGACACATTCGTCGGTGCTCACGGTGATCAGGGAGGTGGATGAGAGTTTGTAAACGCTGCTCTTGCCTCCTCGGGTTGGGCAGCGATAACGTCCGCCCCTGTGGGCCTGTGTTGCTGGCCTCCTGGTGCCCGGTTTCGAATGCTGCCATCGGACCCGGACTGAGCACGTGGCCCGTGGCTTTGTAAAGAGACCTTACAAGGCACACTCTGAGGATGCCAACTTCCCGTGTCTTTTATGCGCCTGAATCTTGACACTTTGCTCTCTGGGGCTGAGCCCTCCCTGCAGGGAACGATTCAGTCAACACACTGGGGGCATGGCCATGTGCAAGCACCCAGGGCTCAGCCCGTCGGTACGTTGCTTTGAGGAACATAACCTGTTCAGTGAAAGCGACGCGCCTCATTCTTACCGAGGGTTCCGTCTAAACGCCTGTTGGCACGAACGTAACGTGGTCGCCTTAATTTTTGAAGGCGGGCACCACTTTGATTGGGGCGTGTTCCCCCTTGCAGATGAGATTCAGAAGCAACGCTCAGCTTCTGGTGCTCGCAGACATGGCCGCGGGGTTTCTATTTAATGTCGTAAGCATCCTAGCACATTCTCTGCCTGTGGCCAAATGTCCCCCTTTTACCAGGACCCCAGTCACGTTGGACTAGGACCCGTCCTCACGACGGCATCGTAACCAATGATGTCGGCAACAGCCCCGTTTCCAAACACGCTCACGTTCCCAGCCCTTGGGGGTTAGAGCTTAACCCAGGAATTTTGAGAGGACACCAGCTCGTTTCAGAAGTTGGTCTACGGGATGGATCCCGGCACAGACGTGGTCTGCCTCCTGGAAATAGGCAGGCACGTGGAAGGGTGTGCCAGAAAGTCAGGTGGTGGAAAGGTGCACATCTTTGCAGGTACAGACACCCAGGGCACCCCACACCCAAGACCCGTGTCATCCGCGGTGGGCAAGGATTTGCTTCTGGTTTTGTATGCAGAAGGCATATATACATGCATATATATTTTATATACATATACACAGATATATTTTGCATGCATAAGGCATGTGTGCATGCACACATTTTTACATATATATACACATTGTATCTTTTGTGTGCATGGGCACATATACACACATATCTTTATATATATATATATATATATATATACACACACACACATACATATATAGATTTTGTATGCACACGACATCTATATACACACATATCTTTATACATATATATACACACACACATACATATATAGATTTTGTATGCACACGACATCTATACACACACATATCTTTATAACATATACATGTATATCTTTTTATTCACACGTGTATCTGGAAACAAGCTTTCCTTTAAAGATGACTCATGTTTAAATAACAGTGTGTCTGTAAATAGTTATTTTTGAAACGTTGTGGCTCGTGGAACTTGAAATGCGTGGTGAGTTTTGAGGGTAGGTGACATATTTTCCCTCGAACGCCTTATCCCTCAGTGCCTTCCCCTGGGTGGAGGTTTAATAAATATCACAGGAGAGAGACGTGGGGGAGGGGGTGTCCTCAGTGGCTTGGTTATTATGGTGTGTTTACGCAGCTTGCTAATTTTAAGCAACCAGAGAGTTCATTTATAAGGACCTGCCCGGGGACAAAGAAGTGAGAATTTGTCACTGCACACGCTTTCCACGGCACGACTGCGTGTTTCACATTCAAGTCTAACCAAGATCTCCAAAAGGCATCCGAAAAATGTCTTCGTGTCTATAAACCCTTAATTTCCCCGTGCTGGGACAGCTCAAAAATAGACGAATGGATTTCTGAAACTTTCCCAGAAAATCCCTTGTGGGCCAAAACTAACATGAGGCGTGGAAAATAATGGGTAAGCATAAAATACTGAACGCAGGGGTTTACAGTAAAATTATCATTTCAGGCTGAACAATAACCTTGTTATAATAACATGAAAGTCAGAATTCAGGTCGCTCTACAAACGTGATCTGTGGATGTCAAACCTCAGAATCCTGCTGCCAAATGGCTATCCCAAATCTAAAAAACACAGTCAGAGATTTACCACAATCCGGACCTGGTTTTGGCAACAAAATAGTTTTCTCTTTATAAATAAAATAAAATTTTTGTCTTTATCGAGAAACATGAATACTGCTGCCTCCTTCGTACGTCTGGCACGGGATGACGGTTTATTTCAGCTCCAAAGACTAGGGTTTGGCAGCTGTTGGTAATCAGAAACCAAGAACGAGAATCAGAAAGGAGCAGAAAACCTGACACAGGAAATATATTCATCTGGTACATATATTTTCAGCGTTGAAAAATGAAGTGTTCTGGACGAAGAGAGACGCAAATCCGAGAGGCAAAATGGGAGATTTGGGTTTTTTTTTTTTTTTTTGCTTTTTTCTGCTTCCCGCTGGCAATTTCTTCTTATGTAGCATTAAAAACAAATAAGGAGGAAAAAGGAAAAAAGAAAAAGAAAAAACGAGGAGGTTTTTTTCAAACACCGTAAGCCACCGCATCTGTGCGTCGCACGAAAGAAACACAGCCACACGGGGACGCAAACTGGGCCGCCGGGAGTCTTTCTGTTTGGCTTCAGATGGCCTGATGACATCGCCAGAATCCTTCTCAGGCTTAGAAAGGCTGCGCGAGGTTACCTGGCTTCTACTCGGGTTGGATCACGCAGAATGGCTGCAGAAACGCTTAGCCGGCCGTCCCCTCCGGCTCGGACGTTCCCTGGTCCGGGTGCACACCTCGCTTTCCCCGCTGATGTGTTTTCCATCCCTGCCGTGGTGAAATCCGTCCTCCTCCTTGGCTGCTCGACTTGTGACCCGGTTCCAGGGACCGCGGTATGCTAGACTGTGACGTTAGGAAGGCCCGGCTCACCCCTGGCGGCCAGAGCGCATCATCCCGTCAGCCCTTCCCCCGTTCCTTCCGGCCACGTCTAGCGTTCCTCTGAAATATGTTTACGATGGTCCCACGTGGCTCCTTAAATATGTGAACCCACCCCCAAGGCCGGGTGTCCACTAATTTGGCAAGGCCGTGGCTGCGTTTTCCATCGATGGTCTCCTGCTTTCTGATTTTCTGTCTTTTTCATTCCTAGCTCCTGTGGTCAGTCATCCAGACCGTGGGAGAGGAATCCAAATCCTGCCCCCCACCCCTGCCGCTGGAACGGGCATCTGGAGCGTCAGAAGTGCGCCTCCCACTGTTCCTGGAAAGGGTGCCTGCTCCCTGAGACTTTTCTCTCTCTCTCCGGGAACCGGAAGCCTGCAGGGAGGCTTCACAGGCCTGGCGCAGACAGGCACGAACGTGCCGGCTGGATGGGCGTCTCTGGGTTTCCTTTTGCGTTTCCCTCAGGGGCCCCACAACATGGCTACTGCTGTTCCTGCCATCACGTCTGCCTTCCAGGTGGGAAAAATAACAAGCAGCAAAAAAAAAAAAAAAAAAGGAAGGAAGAAATGAAAACAAGTTACTTCCTTTTACAGAATGTGTCTAAGACTGTCCTTAAAGAGCCACTGGTGTTTCCCAGTGACCGGAATTCTCTCCCTCCACCACCCGTCTGTGGACTGCGGTGTAGACTGGCGGGCGGGGCCGTTTCTGAGTTGGGAGCATTGGGGAGCAGGTGTTGGGATGTGGTTGGGTCCCGAGTGGATAGAAGACAGGCAGGCGGGTGTCACACACGGCGTGGGAGCTCCGACCGCGGGAGCGTGGGGAGAGGCCGCCAAGGACAAAGGGATGCTCTCGGCTGCGTTCACCTGCTCGGCCGTGGGTGACCTCGTTCTGCCGTCCTCGGTGTGACCCATGCTCGGTGAGGTCTTGACGGGCCAGGGGCTTGGAGGGCGCCACTCACCCTCGCCGTGACCTGCTGGGACCCGCCCCGCACTGAGCAGGACCCCGAGAGCACTGTTCAATTGCTCTCAGAGGACGGCCGGTCTCAGGGACAACAGGTGACAGGCTCAGCTGGGCCTTGCGGTCGGCCAGCCTGGCTCAGGGACTTCGAGACCCAGACGACAGAATTCTAGAGCGGAGCAGATTACGTGCCCCGGGAGACGGTGCCTTACGGAGGGCGGCCTCTGTTGTGAAGGTTGTGCACTGCACAGATCTCTCCCCTTCATGCATTTGCACCAAGGGCGCCTGGAGAGGCTGGGCTGTTGGCCGTGATGCTGACTTTGGGGGCGTCAGAGAAGTAAAACATACACAGCGTTTGGGTCCTTTCGTCGGCACTCTGGACGTGTGGCCGGATGACAGGATGGAAAATAGGAGGTTAAGGCATAAAGGGGTGAGGGGAAATCCCATGGCGGGAGCTGGCGTCTATACTGGCCCAATGGGCTGAGATCTGCACCCCCAAACCTGAACGACCGTCTGGCACCCCGTGAACGCCAGCTCCCGTACCGGCTGCAAAGTGGCCTCTGACCACGTCTGGGGTTACGTCTCGTGTCACTTGGCTTTATGACTTTCTAGAAACTTGTTGGCTTGACTCCTGGCGGATGAGTCACATGAGAACCATCCATCACGTAATGGCTCGAGTAGGTGGGATGCATCCAAAAAGTCTCTGAATGGAAACATAACCTTATAATCGTCTTACTTCCCCCCCTTCCTCCTTTTTTTATTTTTTCCAGAAATTCTTGGCTGTTCTCAAGCAGCTGTGTCTGGTATAATAACAATCAAGACATTTAAGTGGCACTTAACTTAAATATTTAAAGTAGTTCACTAAAGAGTCATCATCCACAGAGCACTGTGTTAAGCGTGATTATCGAAATTATGCCTCTTTTTCTTTTCAGGAAAGGAACAAAAAAGGCATGACCAAAATCTGACCGACCACTGGGGTTCAGCCGGACGCAGACACTTTTGTGGGCGTTCGGGCGGGTACCGTGCTGAGAAATCAGTGCGTTATTTTGGGGGGTGATGGTAAGATACGAGAGGGAAGAGACATTTCCCAGGGGATTCTGGAACAGAAAAGACACAGCCATCAAGTATCACAACAGATCGTTAAAAGAGGAGGGTTTTGGGGGCGTCTGGGTGGCTCAGTTGGTTGAGCGTCCGACTCTCGGTTTCGGCTCAGGACGTGACCTCACGGTTCGTGGGTTCGAGCCCCGCCGTCGGGCTCTGTGCTGACAGTGGGGAGCCTGCTTTGGATTCTGTCTCTCTGTCCCTCTCTCTCTGCCCTTCTCCTACTCTCTCTTTCACACACACACTCTCTCTCTCTCAAAAAAATAAACTTAAAAATTAAATAAAGACTAAAAAAAAAAAAGATTGTTTTTTCAGGACTGTGTTTGCTCAGTAACGATTTAACGAAGGGTTGGGTATGTTCAGTCACTTACAGGGAAATAATTTCCGTGTTCTGCACGCCATTAAAAGTCCCACGCACCTGCCCCTGACAAGCTCAGCTTTGCAGGGGCCGTGGCAGAAAATGACCAGTTCGCCGTTGGAACGGAATTCGGAGCATCGCAAGATTCACGGGACCCCTGCCTCGTCTACCTTTTCCGCCAGCGGATGTTACGATGACACATTC
This sequence comes from Panthera uncia, assembly GCF_023721935.1. Lineage (NCBI taxonomy): Eukaryota > Metazoa > Chordata > Mammalia > Carnivora > Felidae > Panthera > Panthera uncia. Next base: position 494,817 of record NC_064817.1, read on the forward strand.
ATTCGTTGACGTTACAGCCGCTGACACACGGGAGTGAGACCCGGTCCGTGACAAAGATGAAGAAAAAACACACTGAAAGTAATTCTATTCTACATTTCTATCAGCACAGATTATACCATTAACAACTGTTATAGGAAGCGTCTCGGCACCGTGAGAAGCGGGGCCAACAAACGATTGTGCCCCAAAGGCACGGTGACCCTGGAAAACGCCAACGTTGATTTCCGCGGTAACCGTCTATCCTAAGAGACTGGAAACACCTGGAGGTCTGCAATGACTTTTTCCCTGAGGAACTGAGATGTGTAAGCATAAGTCTTTCTTCCTTGTCTCCAAGAGTGTTTCTTGGTGTCCCCAGAAATCCTTAAAACGCTTGAATCATAGACTTTCCAGTGTGACGTCCACAGATCCACTTACGTGGCGTTGGCTAGTGTCGTCATTTCGAAAACGCGATATAAATGGAATCATCGCTGTGAAACCTTCAGAGGTGGGTGTCTGGGTCACATGATCATTGCACACTTTTTTTTTTTTCAAAAGAAACTGCCCAACTCTTTTCCAGAGTGCCTTTAAGATTTTACCTTACCACCAACATTGTATGAATGATCTATTTTCTCTGCATCGTTAGCAATACTTAACGTTTCACGTGGTTGCAATTTTGCATGTTAGCCGTTCTGATAGGCAGGTAGAAATATCTCATTTTTGTTTTCATTTCAATTTCCGTAACGATGAATCATGTTGAACGTTTTTTTTATTGTTGGCTTTTGAGAACTCTTTATATATTCTAGATACTACTCCTTTGTTGGTATGGGGGTAGCAAGTATTTTCTCCCTTCTGTAGCTTTCTTTTCATTTTCTAATGGGGTCTTTTGATGAGGTCCAAATGATCGTTTTTTTCTCTTTATGGATTGTGTTTTCGGTGCCAACTCTTAAGAACCCCGCCTAGCCCTATACCCTAAAGATTTCATACTCTGTTTATTTTATTCTTCTTAGATGTTTTAAGTTTCCCTTTGAAGTTCATAATACATTTTGAGTGCAATTTTGTATCAACTGTGAGACCTAGGCAGAGATTTTCTTTTTGGTTTTGCTTTGCCTATGGATGTCTAGTGGGCCACTATCTGTTTTCTTTCTGCATTGAATCGTTGTTACACCTTGGTTAAAGATCACTTGGAAATATTTGTGTGGGTGTATTTCTGGGTTCTCGTTCCCCTTCCGTGGATCTGTGTGTTCCTCTCTCCACCAATATCACACCGTCTTGATGACTGTAGGTATATAATGTCTTAAAATTCCATAGACTGATCTTTCTTCCATGACTTCAAATTCAATCTTAGTATCCTGTCCAAGGACCCCTCATCACATCCCATGGGGACATCGCAGCCCCGTGAGTGTCCATCCACGCAGAATGGAGAGTTCACATAACTTATTCATCATTCATGGACACCCCCCCCCCATCATGTCCCCTAGGGAAAGCACAGCTCCATGGGTGTCCATGAAGGAAGGACAGTTCACCATCCCATGGGTGCCCATGCAAGATAGAGAGCTCACGTGACTTCTCATTCATCATGCATGGACCCCTTGTCACAGCCCACAGGGACAGCACCGTCCCATGGGTACCCATGGGATCAAAGATTTCACACCTTCAGTTTAAGTCTCCTGCCTTTTCACTACCTGTTCACATGGCGGAAAGAGACAGAGAGAGGAAGATTTAGTGTCCCTTTGTGGGGGCACTGATCCCATTTGGGGGCCCCCATCATTATGATCTAATCCCCTCCCCAAAGCCTACCCGCGAATACTGTCCCATTGGGGGTTAAATGTTCAGTATATGAATTGGGGGGGGGGGGCGCGTGAACATTCAGTCCACAGTTTTTAGGAGTATCTTGAACTAGAGTCACAATATCCCGAGTTAATCCAGGGGACCTGAGCCAAAACTTGGGGGGTTTCCTTTCAGTTCCTACTCCCCGGGGTGTCCTGGGCAAGCCAGGCTTCCTGCTAATGTTACAACCCCGTTTCTCCGTCTGTGGCCAATGTCTGATGTCTCGTCCTGGGGCCCCAGCAGGGACGGCACATTTTCTGCGGCTTCCTCCGAGGTAAAGAAAGGTACGTATCAGGAAAGCAACAGACTGGGTTCATTTGGTTCTCCTTTTATTTTATTTTACTCTTTATTTTTTTCTGATTTCTTTTTTATGTTGTATCGATTTTTGAGAGCGAGAGAGACAGAGCGCGAGTGGGGGGAGGGGCAGAGAGAGAGGGAGACACAGAATCGGAAGCAGGCTCCAGGCTCCGAGCTGTCAGCACAGAGCCCGACGTGGGGTTTGAACCCACGAACCTTGAGATCGTGACCTGAGCAGAAGTCGGATGCTCAACCGACCGAGCTCCCCCGGGGGCCCCTGTTAGGTTGTCCTCTTAAAACTCAGGTTCGGGGCTGGACAAAGACTGGCCCTTTGGAACATGCCTGGAGCCCCGTGCACCTGCTTTGCAATGATTTTCCGGTGAAGACATCCCCGCAAGGAGGGTGCATACGTTGTAACCCGGGCGCGGGGCTGAGCACACGGCTGGAGGTGGCGGCGGGGGGGGAGCCCTGAAGTCCTTTTTATTCTACTTGTCATACACAGACGATGACTTAAAAATAGCGTTTGCATCTGAAATGGAACCATCTGTCTTCCTGAAAGATTCCAAATTTCCCCAAACTCTGGCACAGAGTTGGATTAAAACTCCGGCCATCAATCCTGCCCTGGGTACCATAGCTCACGGATATGTCCTTCCCGGAAAGCACTTGGCAAAAATAATCAGCTGTGGGAAAGGCGCTCCCTAAAAAGCCGGGATGCATTTCTTTCCCCCCGGAAGACGCTTCCAGGGGAAGGCCCGCTGGGCATGTCTGTGATTTTTCATAATTTCCCTTTAAGCCTCAATATGCTTCAATTGGATTAAGGAAAATAATCAATGTTCTTAATACAGTATTTACTTGTAATATTTTCAGTGGGCTGTGAGTTAGGTCTCCCAAGGTGAAAGATGATTTTAAAAATTGCTAAAAGTAATGATGCTTTATAGCTTAATTTAGATTATATTGAAAATTATGAGAGGTGGGGGAGGGGGACCCAGAGCACCCAGGACCGCTGGTACCTTATTAAACATCTCCGTGTGGTTGCAATTTAAACACAACACCCCGTCACACATGCCGTGTGTTCATATATCAACGACGAGCATTAATAACATGGTAATATCTTTATTTCCATACGGTTGCTTTAATATACCATAGGGAGCCAGAAGCAATGTTCACTCAACAATTATTTCCAGTAGAACCAGCAGATTCCACGGAAGGAGTAGGATTTCTTTCCAATGGGGGTGAAATTGTTCCTTCTCGGCCCCTGGCCGGGAATGGACAGTGTGAGATGCCAGCTCCCGGGAGCACAGGGTGACGTCTTTGTGACTTTCACTGTCCGGCCGGTAAGGGGGTCCTGGGTCAAAAACGAAACGATTTCGGGATGCTGGGTGCACAGCTTTGAAGAAATGTGCTCGCAAACCTTGGGGCCCGTGCACCAGACTCATAATGGGTCGGGCCTTGGGACACGCCCAGGGGAACAGGGCGAGGGGGCTCTCGGTGCTGCGTGGGAAGGAAGCTTTGGAAAACGAAGGCAGGTGGACGCCCGGGGGTTCAGATTCCACGGGTCTGGGACGCGGTCTGGATATGGGCCAGGTGCTCACGAGTGCAAAAGCAGGAAAAGAGAGGGGCACCTGGGTGGCTCAGTTGGTTCAGCGTCCGACTTCGGTTCCAGTCATGATCTCACGGTTCGTGACTTGAACCCCTGCATCAGGCTCTGTGTTGACAGCTCGGAGCCTGGAGCCTGCTTTGCATTCTGTGTCTCCCTCTCTCTCGGTCCCTCCCCCGCTCATGCCCTGTCTCTCTCTCAAAAATAAATAAAACATTTTAAAAAATTAAAAAAACCACATTAAAACAAATTTTAAAACATCTTATAAAAGTAAATTAAAAAAACATTTTCAAAAATTTAAAAAAACATTAAAACAAATTTAAAAACATCTTATAAAAGTAAGTAAATAAAAAAGATAAATAAAACATT
>NC_064817.1:498892-508363 GCF_023721935.1 Panthera uncia
CTTATAAAAGTAAGTAAATAAAAAAGATAAATAAAACATTTAAAAAATTTAAAGAAAACACATTAAAACAAATTTTAAAACATCTTATAAAAGTAAAAAAATAAAACATTTTTAAAAATACAAAAAACATTAAAACAAATTTGAAAACATCTTATAAAAGTAAGTAAATAAAACATATTGTCAGGTCACGTACATACCATGCAAATGCTTGGTGTTTCTTTAAGGACAGTTGGCAGACGTGAGCATCTTACACAAACAGACCCTCCTTTCTAGAAGGTTCCCTTCCAATCACCAGACCGAGCAGCAGAACACGGGAGAGGCAGCCCGTAACTCAATGTGTGTGGAATAAACATGTGAGAACTAAATCATAGCATTTGCAAGGAAACGCTCCAACGTTGGCTTTTTAATTTTGCTTCAATGTTTTAAAAAATGTACATTTTTGTGTTTGTTCGGTTCCGCGTGTATCATTTTCCAGGGCAGAAACGGTTCGCCCACAAGTGCTCCCTTGTTGCAAACACTGAGGGTGGAAAAGGAAAAATTGTCCCCTGCGTCCGACAGCAGAGGAAGCCGCCAGGACTGACGTGTGATGCAACGATTTCGTGAATTAAAACTCTAGGGAGGGCCCCCCCCATCCCGGCCCCCTGCCCAGGAAGGTGGGGGACATCCCAGAGGCGTCATCCCTGGGTCCCTGCTCCTGCCTGGGAACACGGCCCAGCGGGAACGTGGCTCAGCAGACACACGGCTCACGGCTTTGACCGACGGACCTTGTGACCTACTTCCTGTCCCTGAATTTTGTGTGCAGGAAGTTCAGGACGCGGGAAGGGCCGGCCTCGTGGGGGACGGTCGGCGTTTCCCCCAGCATCGTCGGGGAGCATCTCCTCCGGCACGTGGGGTTGGCCTACTAGTCATTTCAAGGGTGTGGGGGGCGGGAAGGCCACTTTGTACTGTCTGTCTCTATTTCCTCGACTTTAAGTGTTCGCAGGATTTCTGCAAAGAGTCCCCAGGTTTTCGTGGCTAAAAGTTCTCCATGTGCTTATACCTATATCATCGACAACTCGCTCTGTGTGCCTCTATTTCTGTGTTCCTATCATCTAAATCTGTGTCTACATCATCTGTATCTGGGTCTCTATCATATCAGGGTCTGTGGTAATACCTGTGTCTGTACGTGTATCTATATCTGTACGTGTGTCTATTTCTGTATCTATAACTGTTTCTGTATCTTTGTATCTGTGTGCATCTCTTTATCTGTATCTTTGTCTATATCTGTGTGTGTATGTCTATCTGTATCTGTCTATATGTATCTACACCTGTACCCTATACTTGTATTTATATGTATATCTATATCTGTATATGTATCTACCTCTGTATCTGTATTGTATCTGTACCTGTTTCTTTTTCTGGATCTGGATCTTTATCTGTATGTACATCTATATCTGTATGTATATACCTGTTTCTGAATCTATATCTGTATCTGTATGTATATGTGTATCTATATCTGTATCTACATGTACATCTGTATGTATATCTATAACTGTATCCATATCTATTCCTGTATATGTATGTATATGTGTATCTATATCTGTATGGATGTCTGTATCGAAACCTGTATTTGTATCTAGATCTCTGTCTGTGTTTGTATCTATATCTGTTTCTTTATATCTGTTTGTATCTCTATCTGTATCTGTACCTGCATTTGTATCTATATCTGTATCTTTATATCTGTGTGTGTATGTCTATCTGTATCTGTACGTATTGTCATGTGTACCTGAGCTGTATCTGTACAAAGAAATTATGTACCTTTTTATTTGTAAAATACATAAATGTGTATCACATATTCTTAGAAGTTAACGAGCACATAGTAGCATGTGATTTTTAAGGGAAAATGGGGTAAGAACATTATCCATTAAAAGGGAAACTAAACAGCAGTAAAACGCAGAGAAGGTAAGGAATTTGAGCTTCCGGCTCTGGCATCTCGTCCCTGCGTCTATGCCTTGTTTCCGGAACCATCCTACGTGGGCCCGAGCTGGGTCTGCTGGGCCCTGTCCCCTCCGGCCGGCCTCAGCGTCCCCGCCTGGAACTCAGGCACGGCTCCTGTGCACTGCGGCATTTACGGGCGAGAAGCTTGTGGAAACGTCCGAGTCCCAAAAACCAGGTCTGCGTCCCCATCCCTGCACCACACAGGACACAGCAGTGACTGGGACTGACACTTTAATGTGTGCGTGAGGCATTCTCCATCCTGATTTCGTTCTGCAGACAAGTCTCCGTTCCTCTGCTGTTCGGGGCGGGGCCGGGGGGGGGGTTCCTTCCCAACGGGGACTCATTCTGAGTCATTACAAAAGTGCATACGTGTCCAGAGATCTGGAGCTTTGAGGTGATGGTAAAACCAGTTTATTTGGGAGCGAGGTATTCTGGGCGGCCGGCAGCCTGTGTGGACGTTATTTCATGCTCAGCTTGCTGTTTGGACCGCGGACTAAGGCACACAGGCATTTACTGCACACCCTGGCTTCACATTCTTCAGGCTGGAGCCGTCCGGGCTGGGGACAGGCAGGGCCAGTCACAACGCTCCAGATCTCACTTCTGTCGGGTGTCTACCTGTCTGCAGGACAGGAAGCACTGGCCGTGTAAACGTCCGCGCACACGTGCTCGTCCGTGTGGAAGAGCCACCCCGTGAGTCCTGCAGGGACAGTGGCCGTGAGCTGGGACAGGCGGTCGTAGCTCCTGGAGTCCACACGCCCTGCGATGAAAGACCCCAGACACCCAGGGCGTGCACGGGGCCCGCTGAGCCCGGCCGCAACGGTGCCCGTCCGTGGGTCTGTCCGCTGCATCCACATGCACCAGACCACGGCCGGAGACACCTCCTTGCAGCGTTTTTCACGCACCTGTCCCACTGTCCCCTGGCCAAAGACAAGAAAAAGAAAAGAAGAAGAAAAAGAAGGCTGTTTCAGCAACGACTGATGTCCGCAATCCTTCCTTGAGCCGCTTCGCCCAGCCGGCGAGTGGAGACCTCCAGTTTGGGGGAAAAGAAAATGCTGCCACCCAAGCTGCCCCCCGAAAGTGCGGGCTGAGCGGCAAACTGTGCCCGGCGTCCTGGCCACTTTGGTTCTGGGGACTCGGGACGCCCCTCGAGGGGACGCAGATGTGACGGGGTCAGCGTCCTTCCGGGGCTTTGACGTGAATGAGTACGTGCGGGCGGCCGTCGAACCTCATTCCCTGTGGCCATGGCAGGACTCCTGCTTCCCGCTTTTCTCCGCAGGAGGAGAGAGGGGGGGAGAGAAGAAAAGGGGGGAACAAAGCCCCCGGTGGGAGGAGGAGACAGGCCACTGGGAGGGGCTCCAGGAGATGCGTCCCCAAGGACGGGGAGGGGGCTGCTGAACCTCCCTCTTCATCGGAATGCGCCTGCTGTGCTCCGTGCTGCTACTTTTCAGGAGCCAGACTTCCCCAGGCACCCCCGCCCGCCCTGCCTGTGGATCCTGGCCTTCATACCGAATTCGAGGAACACATTCAATCCGTGCCTCCCGACGGTGCCATTAATATTTTAATTTAATCAGAATTCCTTGAACTTGCTTACCACCGCGAGTAACCTAGTTACCTGTCAGCCCCCATCAGGTTGTCATATTAGAAGGGATTGTCCTCGGAAACTAATCTGCTTTAAATGATTTCGTGGGGTGCTGGTCTATAAATCATGTCTGAGGCACCCTGACACGGCCAGGCTTCCGTGGGTAAACACATCAGGCCGGCGTTACCGCGGGCGGCCCTGAGCTGCACTTTATCAACTCCTCATTGATTCCCGTGAGCCGAGAGGTCACGGAAAATGTTCTCCTTTACATACGAAAACATTATTAATATAAGCGCGCGTGCGAGCAAACCGAATTAGGACACGCTGGGGCCTTCCCCGGCGAGCCCGGCTGCGAAGGAGGGCACACGCGTTCCCGCCGGGCCCCTCGCGGACTTGGACCCCACTCGCTCGTTCCCAACACGGATAGTTTTCATCTCGCCGACCGCAAGACAGGTGAGGTGAACCGTGAGACGTGGGGTCTAGCCAGGGGCCCGGCCACGTTCCTGCAGGGGACGCGGGAAGGACGGTCACAGGGACGGTGTCTCCAGGAGCCCCGTGATGGGGCCACGCGGCCGGCGGGGTGTTTTCCAGGGTTCGGACGGGCCGTGGGGACACACAGCAGCCCACACGCACACCCAGCCCGGGAAGGCTCATTTGAATTTGTCCAACGCTGAATTTTCTATTTTTTTATGGTGAGTTTTTTTTTTAATGCCTATTTATTTTGAGAGAGAGAGAGAGAGAGAGAGAGAGAGACATAGAGTGAGTGGGGGAGGGTCAGAAAGAGAGAAAGAGAGACAGACAGAGAGAGCCTCAAGCAGGTTCTCTGCTATCCGTGCAGAGCCTGATGCAGGGGTTGAACTCACAAACCGTGAGATCATGACCTGAGCTGAAATCAAGAGTTGGCTGCTTAACCAACGGAGCCACGCAGCCACACGTATGTTTTTAAATTATTTTTTATTTATTCTTCGATTTTTTTTTCTGTCTCACCCACACCTGTTTCTGTATTTGGGACTTAAAGTTTCCTTAGACCGTAACCCCTTTGGCTCTAATGTGTATTCACACACATATGCTGGCGTGTGTCTGTCCTCACTTCCAAATGCCAAGTTTCACAACGGGCACACCCAGGGGTGCAAATGGGGGGAATTCAGTGGGAAGGAAGGCTCGACACCGAGCTCTCTGTTTGAGGTTGATGTGCTTTACGGTGGCACGTTCGGTGCCATTTACAACGAATCTGGAAAAATCTTGAATGCGGGGGGGGACGTCGTCAGACTTTCCGAAGCGTCCCTGAATCCCTAATGAAATTATAACCGCGTCTGGTACACTGGGATCGAGCGTCCCATGTGACCCCAAGAGGCAAGGTTCTGTGAGACAGGCGAGATTTCCACCTGGAAACACTTGCGGGCCCGTGAGCCGTTTTCGACCGAAGTCCCAACCTGAATGACTTAGTCACCTCCGTGCATCGCCGGCTGGTCACGGCCATGGGCCAGCCATCCTCTTGCTCGGGAACAAATACCAAGATGATCCTATGTTTTGGCAAAGAATCTTCAACCCTGTTTTTTTTTGTTTGTTTTTTTGTTTTTTTTTTGATAAGAGTTTAAAAATACAAGCGTTTGAGGTGAATGCTTTCACGGATTCCATTACAGAATCCCCGCCCTGTGGCATCTAGAATTGGGTCTTGGGCATGAATGGGTTCATCCTTCGTCCTGATGCTCAAGATGGGTGTTGGCATCGAATGTCGAAAGTCACGTCCACCTTTTAAAAAACGATAGTCTGAAGTCTTTTGAGTTAAAAGGACGAGGCACTAGGAAGTTTATTAATTTGAACGGGCTTGGCTGGATTTCTTTCCACGGCTTGTTTGCGGATAACTTTAAGGTTACGGTCAAGCTCCGGGGCCGTTCTTGCGAGTTGGAGGAGGACGGGTCCACGTGCGAGTGCAGAGGGGCGGGGGGCCGGGGCCCTGTGAATGGTGGAGAAGGTGTGACCCTGCCTGGATCGTCTGCTGGGCAGTAACTACCATCCCGTTGAAGGAACAGGTACATCCCAAAACCTGGGTGTGGAGCATTTTAATCGGCCTTGTAATCATGCAAAAAAAAAAACTATATGAACAATAAAATCAATTAAAGTAGAAGCGGGAAGGACAGGTGTCTCCGAGTACAGAATGGGGAAAAAGACTGGGTGATTTACCCACAATCCTGATTTGTATCTCATTTTTTCATTCCCAGGGTCCTCGTGGCACGGATTTCTCCCATAAAACCCGGAGCCACGATCGCTGATTATTCATAAAATAATTATTCCCTGTAAGTCTCGGGCCGCATTTATGTTTGAAACATAATTTCGATGCGAGGCGGTGAGCTCACAGTAATGACTTTGCCGCTTGGAGAATGGAACACAGTCACTTTGAACGACGAGACGCCTGATTTCTACAGATAGTGGGAAATAATTTAATTAGGTTTTATTTGTCCGCATGGGGCCGGGAGGGCTGGGTTGGCCCGTAAGCTCCAGTGGGGGCGGGGGGGAATGGGGGGGCACAGTTTGGGGACCCTGGTACCCAGCTTTCCGGATGGTGATCGTGTCTGTGAGTTCATATTCCCATGAGGGGGGCCACCCTGAGTGAAATCCCGTAAGTGCCTCCCAATTAAAATAAAGGGGCGCCTGGGAATTTCAGTCGGTTAAGCGTCCGACTTGGGCTCAGGTCATGATCTCGCGGTTTGCGAGTTCAAGCCCCACGTCGGGCTCTGTGCTGACGGCTCAGAGCCTGGAGCCTGTTCCCGATTCTGCGTCTCCCCCTCTCTCTGCCCCTCCCCCGCTGGCTCGCGCTCTGTCTCTCTCTGTCTCCGAAATAAATAACCGTTAAAAACATTAAACAGTAAAACAAAACAAATAAAATGAAAATGAAAAAAAGCTTAAGCATAATTGCATCCCCAGAATTGGCCAGCGTAGACTTGTGATCAAAAAACTGTTTGTTTCTGTGAAACTCAAAGTTCACGGAGGACGGTGGCAGTTTCGCTGAGAAGTCACGTTCGATGGGACACAAACGCTCACCTTGCAAAACGTCTCTGCACGTGAGGGTTTCTGGCTTGCTGGGACCTCGAGAGAGCGGAGGTCCCGGAATTTAATGAACCGAGGCCGTGGGGGTCACGCTTAGTGGTTCTGAGGGGGTCACCCGTTTCTCTGTGTGTGTGAATTTGCAGAAAATCCGCAGAAAATACTTCACCTGCTGTTGCTAAAGATGTGAAGGCTGAGGCTGCTTCTGTTTTGGGTCCCTGGCTCTGATGACCAAAGTCATCCCTCCGTAGCTGATGGCGCTTTGTGACCTTGTGTCCTTGGTCCCACGTCACCCACGCCCCCCCACCGCCCGCCCAGGGCACACCGCTGGGCCCCCACGTAACCCGCGTCTGCCCCAGACGTCCTCTGCGGGGCCCAGGTGCAAACGCACCTGTAGGTGCCAAGGAAGGACGCTTGTCCCGGAGGCCATCCCGTCTGCAGACTTTCTGAGGGACCAGGGAATATTCCGGAACCTTGCTGGAAACAAAGTCAGAGGAAGCCACGGCTTCCCGTCCAAGACAGGTGAACTCTGCAGCGTGGGGACCGGGGTGCAGCAGCCAGCCACAGAAGGACGCACACATGGGCCACGGGTGCTGTCCCCACGGGGACACAGACCGCTGACCTGACAGTCCCCAGGTCCCACTGAGGACGCTCAGACACCCTCCTTTAACAAATCGCGGTTACATCCAGCCCCAGCAATCCCAGGCGAGACACAGACCCTGCCGGCCACTCGAGAAAGCCCACATCCTGGAAGGTTGCCTGCCTGTGACCCCAGGACCCTTGCACGCCCTTCCCCAGAAGGTCTATTTTGCACAGACCAGCTGCCAGCCTGGGCAGGCAAGAGGCAGACTTCTCAACCCAATTTTTTTAACTCAGCAAAACCACATGTTTTCACGCACGACCCGGAAACACTGGGCGTGTGGGTCTGTCCTCCCCACGGCCCTCAGTCTCAGTCTGTCTACACCGTGCAGTCTCCTTCCGCGGCAAGAAACAAACTCGCTTGTGTTTTTGTAATACTGGTCGTCAGATAGTTCACGGATTTTTACATCAAATGAGGCACGGTGGTGCCACATGGTGCTCGACAATTGTTCATTAGACCATGCCTCTGGGGTCCCCGGGGGCAGCTCTGTGTCTCCTTGACCGGTGTAGCACATGCCAGGCCAGTGCGTGTGTCCAGCCCAAGCCAATCCACATCTTATCGTTTTTCCTTGATGATATTTTCAAGGCTGATGATATTTCCCTCCGAGGCAGCGTCTCTGCGTGTCCGTTTGTGGCCAAGGACGCAGGCAGGGCCTGTCCTGTGGCGCGTGGCCGGCCGCGTCGTCTGCTGAAGGAGGAATCCGGCAAGAGAGGGAGGTTTCGAGAAGGGGACAGAAAAGTCAGCCTGAGAATGGGATTCCGGCTTTGACCAACCCGGAGACGTGCACACAAGTCGCACCTTGTCCGTGGACGTGCTGCGCTGCGGAGAATGTGGCCGTGGCCGGGCCCGTGCGGCCGATGCCGCTGGGATGCTTCTGCAGCTGGACAGCAGGTGACTCAGTGGACAGCGTCTCTCTCGGGGCTCCCCAAGCACCCAGGGAGGGCGCCCGCACCCCGTGTCCCCACCCGCTGCCCTGCGGCTGGAGGCCTCTGCCGCTCGTCCCCGCCAGCGACAGGGATCGACTGCAGGACCTCCCAGGATGATGTGACTGCAGGGCTACGAGCCTGCCGGGCCCGAAGCTCCAAGAGGAGCCGGAATTTGGGGCTCAGACCCAGAAGGCCACGTGTCAGGGAAGGCCGGGGGCGCACGCAGTCAGTCGGATGGATGCGCCCTGGAAGCGAGTTCCCTGCCCTCAGGCGGACACGCTGAGGCTTCTCCCTTGGGGAGAAAATTGTTTTGCGCGGTCCCGGCGCCGTTTGAATATGAAAGTGTGACCCCGCAATGTGGCAACGTCGCCCCAGGAGCTCGGCAGGCGAAGCCTTCTCAGCACAGGGTCGGCTGTCCGCGCGCAAGACGACTTTGGGTGTAATTTGTGGTAAGGTTTCAGCCTGATTCCCGCCTGGCGGGTGCCGGGCGCACAGGACAATCGCCTCGGCATGGAGCTGGGGGGCCGAGCAGGGCGTGAGGGCCGGACAGCTGTGCTCACGGGCCGGGGTGCGGGGGGGGGGGGGGGGGGGCGCGGCTGTCTGCACATGCGCACTTCTTGGCTGGCATCGGCTACCCCAGAATGCAGGGGCCCCGCGCAGCGGCACCTAATTAGCATGGGTTTTATGGCCGGACGTGGAAAAGCCGGGTCGATGCTCGCAAACGTCGTAAGAACAAGTCGACCCCGCAGCGGACCCAGCACTTTGTAGGACCTTGAAGGCCATAGACTGTGGCAGACCCGCCCCTGCCCCGAGCATCTGGGCCCGCCTGGGAGGTGCCCACCTGGAGATGCCCACCTGGGAGGTGTCTGCCTGGGAGGTGCCCACCCGTGAGGTATCTACCTGGGAGGTGCCCACCGGGAGGTGCCCGCCTGGGAGGTGCCTACCTGGGAGGTGCCCACCTGGGAGGTGCCCGCCTGGGAGATATCTACCTGGGAGGTGCCCACCTGGGAGGTGCCCGCCTGGGAGGTGCCTACCTGGGAGGTGCCCGTCTGGGAGGTGCCCGCCTGGGAGGTGCCTGCCTGGGAGGTGCCCGTCTGGGAGGTGCCTGCCTGGGAGGTGTCTACCTGGGAGGTGCCCACCTGGGAGGTGCCCGCCTGGGAGATGTCTACCTGGGAGGTGCCCGCCTGGGAGGTGCCTACCTGGGAGGTGCCCGTCTGGGAGGTGCCTGCCTGGGAGGTGTCTACCTGGGAGGTGCCCACCTGGGAGGTGCCCGCCTGGGAGGTGCCTACCTGGGAGGTGCCCGT
>NC_064817.1:508463-508919 GCF_023721935.1 Panthera uncia
GAGGTGCCCGCCTGGGAGGTGCCCGCCTGGGAGGTGTCTACCTGGGAGGTGCCCACCTGGGAGGTGCCCGCCTGGGAGATATCTACCTGGGAGGTGCCCACCTGGGAGGTGCCCGCCTGGGAGGTGCCTACCTGGGAGGTGCCCGTCTGGGAGGTGCCCGCCTGGGAGGTGTCTACCTGGGAGGTGCCCACCGGGAGGTGCCCGCCTGGGAGGTGCCTACCTGGGAGGTGCCCGCCTGGGAGGTGCCTACCTGGGAGGTGCCCGTCTGGGAGGTGCCCGCCTGGGAGGTGTCTACCTGGGAGGTGCCCACCTGGGAGGTGCCCGCCTGGGAGGTGTCTACCTGGGAGGTGCCCGTCTGGGAGGTGCCCACCTGGAGATGCCCACCTGGGAGGTGTCTGCCTGGGAGGTGCCCACCCGTGAGGTATCTACCTGGGAGGTGCCCACCGGGAGGTGCCC
>NC_064817.1:513919-514247 GCF_023721935.1 Panthera uncia
GAAGGAAGGAAGGAGGGAAGGAGGAAGGGAGGAAGGAGGGAGAGAGGGAGGGAAGAAGGAAGGAAGGGAGGGAATGATCGAATGAAGGAAGGGAGGGAAGGATCGAAGGAAGGAAGGAAGGAGGGGAGGAAGGAGGGAGGGAGGAAGGAAGGAAGGGAGGAGGGAGGGAAGGAAGGAAGGAAAGGAGGAAGGGAAGAAGTGTAGGAGGGAGGGAGGGAGGAAGGAAGGAAGGAAGGAGGGAGGGAGGGAGGGAAGAAAAGAAGGAAGGAAGGAAGGAAGGAAGGAAGGAAGGAAGGGAGTAGGGAAGGAAGGAGGGAAGGTGGGAGAA